>NW_026973680.1:262500-267500 GCF_035594125.1 Scylla paramamosain | reverse complement strand
CAACACTCACCACCACATTGACATCACCTGTTCATCTTCAGCTACTTCCCGTCAGCCCACAAACCTCCCATTTTCTCCCTCGACAAGAAGTTTCACTCCCGCGTCGCCTTAATACCCCTGCCTCACGCATACGTCGTCGCAGGAGGGCCACGCACGCCTGCAGAGCTTTGAGGGGGCTTTATGTGGTGCTGGATTCACTGTCAGTGACGCTAAAGAGGCCTGAATCAGTGGGTAGTCACTCATCTAGCTGTGTCTCATTTTCATGCAAGCCTTCATGTATGCCTCGATTTCCCCGGGACTTGGTGTGTTACTGAGACTGGTTCTGCATCGCTTCGTTTGTTCGTGAGGCTCATATGTAGTAAATATTCTTGAAGGTTTCGATGTTCTGGTTGATTTGAATTGGTTTTAGTGGAAGTTATTATGGGTTTTCAAGGGCGTTTGTGTGGTTCTATGTAGGGACACTTTAATGAGGATTTAACGGCATCAATAGGAAGAGTACTATGTGAACTCGACTCAGCATCTCTGTGGCATTTGAGATCAGTCCCAGTAGGAGAGGGAGCCAAGCGTACAGGAATAGGATTGCGCTCCGCTAGGCGGCTGTCATTTCCAGGCCGCTCGCTCCCTCGTGGCTTTGAAATTCATGACTTGATTAGTATTTAAATTTTTCCATCTCCGATGTAGGAAAAATCCGGCGCCGTTCATGTCTCTTTCGTTTCAAGAATTAGACTCGTTCCAAGGAAGTCTATTTCAGGAGGTGGAAAGTTTCGGAAATTGATTCCGCAAATGTCTCTTCATATCTTTGGCTGACATTTTCTCTTAGCCAAGGACTTTCGGCAAACTTCTCTCATTTATTTAAGATAGCCGTTAGTGTCGCCTCCGTGCCGTCCATTACACTGCTCCTTTAATTGCAGAACACAGCGAGGAGCCTTCACCTGCGCCCCGAAGACCTGGAGACAGTGCCGTTGTCTGAGGAAATCTGTTTGCGAATACCCACGTATGTCCGATTCCCAGTGGATTTAAATTTCTGCATAGCATTTAACACTAACAACATTACTGTGCGAGGTGATCTGACAAACTTTATAAATCCATTGGGTTAGTGGCGGCCCTTCGACCACAGCCGCCAGGAGGGAGGCTTGCAGTTCATGGCGTGATTCATGAGGACGATATGTACCCTCACCCTTAAGCTTTCTGGACTAAACACTTCTGTAAGCACGGTGGTGGCCAGAAGTGATGTGACTGCCCCCTTGTATTGTGAGACACAAAGGGAAACGTTCAGTGAGGTCACAGCTGGGTTATTGATAGGACCACAGCACCCCCTGATCCAGTGCTTCACACCTCACTGGGAGTAATGATCGTTTCGGCAGGTGTTTACTACGTCCTCTCTTTTGAAAGTAGAAAAAAAATGCATAGAATTATTTGTTTTGAGCCGCGGAATGATGTTACAATTTTTGTTCTACAAAATCGCGATTTTTCACAAATGATACAAAAACAATAACATATGACTACATCATTCACATTACTGTACTTTGGAGCATTCACTACAAAATCCACAACTGTTACCAATAAAAAAAAAAAAAAAATTCAGGCCAATAACCAAACCTCAATAAACGACTCTTAATTTTTGCCACGCCAGAAGAGCACCAGTCAAATCTCGCTCAGTGGAAATCATCAGCCATCAAGTGAAATAAGCCCAGACCTCCGTCGTCCTTGTCTTTTAATGACTTTTTTTTTTTTTTTGGTGAACATTTACCTTGTGCGGATAAGCGTTTAAAGAGATTAAAGTTAACAGATATATATTGACACAAATGGTATAAGTGACATAGGATGTAGTAAGTTATGTTTCTGTAAATCAGTAGGCCACGTGGTGTCTTGATATGTAGACGTATATTTCTCTCTCATTTATCTGAGTGAGTTCTGTCGTAGTGTGTCATTCTTCCAAGAAGGTGCTGGAAGTGTTCCCTTCCTGGCACACTTCACGCTTCATTTTCTTACAACAGCACAAACTTGATGTGTTATTTCCTGGACTGCATGTCCTCTTCAATTAAAGTTTGTACCATTATCTTCATGATGGCTGAATGAATGCATGCTTATGAATTCATCTGATTCTCTGATAGACAATATTATTTGCATCTGAGAGATCTTGGAGCTTAAATAATTCACAAACCCATTGATATTGATATTGATCAATAGACAAACAATCTTTAAATCCTGCACTAACGCTTTCTCAAGTGCAACTCCCTCCCCCCATCTCTCCCTCCCTCCATCTCTCTCTCTCTCTCTCTCTCTCTCTCTCTCTCTCTCTCTCTCTCTCTCTCTCTCTCTCTCTCTCTCTCTCATCAGCCTATCCTTGTGGGGACAGGAATGCACAAGGGCGAGTAAGTGAGGGTGGAAAAGGAAGATAATTACGTTAGGGTAGCGAGGTAAGAGTGGCGGGAAATTGAGCGCGATATGAATGACACATGGCGGCGTGCGTCAAGTGACCAGCGACAAGAAGCAGGAGAGGCGGTACTGGTGCGTTCATTGTGACGCTGAAGGGTTTAGGCTAATCGAATTATGGTGCTGGGAGTTGTGAAGCGCTTGTCTCGGCTGAAAGAAAAGAAAGGAAATGCAGGAATACACGAAAGACAAAGGAAAGATAACCATGCAACACTGGAATGACACAGCTTCCTTGCTTCTCATTCACAGCAGCACCGGTAATTCTCTCTCTCTCTCTCTCTCTCTCTCTCTCTCTCTCTCTCTCTCTCTCTCTCTCTCTCTCTCTCTCTGTGCCGACAGGAATGCACAAGGGTGAGTAAGTGAGCGTGAAGGATGGTCCGGGTTAACAGATGCCTGAGGTGTGCGGCCGCCACGACGGAGAGTGATTGGCGTGTCATAATGGCGAGGTAATTCTGCACAAAAATGAGTTCCGCAAAATATTGCGTTTAATGGTCAGCCTCCAGCCACTAGCTACTCCTTTTTTGTCATGTGTTTTATTCAACACTCTGGAGAAATAAAATCTGTGTTTCCCCAGTGAACGCTTCCTCATTGTACGCTGCATTTTAATTTCTCCCTAACGATGTCTTGCTGAGCTTTCAGGACCTCGAATTCTATGTAGGAAGATAACTGCCTTAAGTTCCATTTTGTTCTGGACAGGGAAAAAACAAATAAATAGCACGGGTTTTGTTGGTGGATATCCTGGCAGAAGCAAGTTCCCCATCACCGTGACTGTTTGTTTTTACTGAAGGACTTACGATGAAAAAAAAGAAAAAAACTTTAATTTCATTTTGGTGTAAAGTTGTAAACAGTTTCATCTTTTGTGGGTATTCGAAAAGTCTTCTAAATATTTAAATGTATAAATATGTTTTTCCGTACACACTGGCAATTCTATCTGTTGTCATTGGCCTGTTCCTGTGTGTCCGTCACAACTGTGTCTTCTTCTTTTATACCACTTTTTTTGTGTGTGTTTTATTTGTTATTTATTTATTGATTTATTGATTGATTTTTTTTTTTTTTTTTTTTTTTTGAGAGCAAGGAAAGGAATAATGTTGAACATAGATGAATGTAATCATATGACTTAATGGCAGCCGACTGTAAGATGGATGGAGAATGATGTCTGTATTGGTTATCAAGTTTATTCTTTGATAATGTGCTACTTTTCATTTCTGTTTAATTATAGTACGTATCAACTCTATGCATTTCTATAAAGGCTTCATTTATACATTATCTTTGTGTGTGTGTGCGTGTGTGTGTGTGTGTGTGTGTGTGTGTGTGTGTGTGTGTGTGTGTGTGTGTGTGTGTGTGTGTGTGTGTGTGTGTGTGTGTGACTGTCAGACGTGTGAGGAGAGGTGTTTATGTGAAGAATGTTTAGGAGAGGGGAAAGGAGGTCAATTAATCATGTGAGAGGCACCACCCACAGGTCACTTGATCCACCAAAGATGTAATTAAGGTTTTATAAATATCGCCGGTGGAAGATTAATTTATCATTAGACACATTGGTGCAAGAAGAGATATCATTGAGTCTGAAGAAATGAATGCATCGACTCATCAGCTGCGTTATATCAAGAGCTCCGCTGTGACCACCAACAACTGGGGATAGGCTGAGTTCATCTTCTGACTGTAGTTTTTGTCCGAAAATTTGTACAGTGTGACCTAACTTCCTAGAGCAAGTACATATACATATACTGCATAATGTATGAACTAGTTTAGTGGCTGCTAGCAATGTAAAGTACAAACAGCAATTGAATCATTTATTGTTTTGGGATCGTTAGCAAGATTTGGTATTCTCGAATCCCAGTGCCTTTTCTCATCATATGTGTCAGGGAAGCTTTGAATACTCTTATTGTTAACGATCACAGTTTCCAGAGATCTTGTCACACTAGAGAGCTGCTGTAGACTTCTTGCGTAAGATATTTTATAAAACATGGAAGTATAGTTGCAAATACAATGCAATGCTTAAACTTAAATTTGAACAGTATGTGCATTTCCTATGACACAAAACAAATTTCTTAATTTAGATGTCAATGGCAGAAAATAAACCATAACAGTTCATGTGTTTTCTACGGATAAAAGAAAAACCCATACTACAGATGACAGTGGAGGGAAAAAACGTCCATTGAAGCCCTGAAAAGTTCCAGTGCAGGGACGCGAGTGTTGGGTTGTCTCCCTGCTCCTGTGTAGGGTTGTGTTAGCTGCTGGCTTTTGTATGTTTGTGTACACATTAGGCACGTAAGCCTCAAATTCTTACGACTCTCCGTTTTACTCACATTTCGAAAATTTCTCACATAAATTCTATAATTTTCGTAACACAAATTGTATAATTTTTACAACATTAATGGTCATCCGTTCTGTGAAAAGTAACAATATGTTCTGGTTATTATTTGCATTGGCTGTTATATTTGATTATCCTTCAAATGGAAATCTTCATCAGGTAAATGTGAAGGCATCTTCAGAATCAGACTACCGCCTTCTGCCACCCTGCCTCTGAGGAGAGGCGCGACCTGGCTCTTGTGCCCTCATGTTTA
>NW_026973680.1:227500-250000 GCF_035594125.1 Scylla paramamosain | reverse complement strand
GTAAAGAAGGAATTAGAAGAACAAGAAAAACGGGAAGAAAATAAGACTAATAAAGCAAAAAGAGTGAGAAGAAAAAGGAAAACGCCAAAAGGAGGACAAGAAGAACGGGAAATAGGAAGAGGAGAAGAATGAAAATAAGCAAGAAATACGACAAGAAGGAAAAGGAAAAACGAGAAAAAACGAAAAGGAGAATTCAAAACAAAAATACAAGGAAGAGAAAAGAAAAACAAGGAAGATTAGAACGATTAAGAAAAATAGAAAAGGAAGAAAATAAAAACTAGAGAAGGAATAAGTGAAGGAATAGAAGAAGAGGGAGGAGGAGGAAGACACAGAAGGACAGGGAAGTGAATGAAAATGATGGTGAGAGAGGAGCGAAGGGGAAGAGTGAAGAGGAAGAGGGGAGTAAGGAACGGAAAGAGCGAAAAGGGAATAAAAGAAAATAGAAGAATTAAGGAATAATTGAGAAAATTCTTATGTCCTTATGCTTATGATGATAAAGCGAATAATTTTTGGTGGAAATGATGGAAATTATCAGAAAAAACAGCAAGAATAAAGATAATGACGTAGAAAATATATGTAAAGGTAATGGTGGTGGTGGTGGTGGTGGTGGTGGGTAGTGGTAGTAATAATGGTGGGTGGTGGTGATGGTGGTGGTGGTGCTAGTAGTAGTAGTAGTAGTAGTAGTAGTAGTAGTAGTAGGAGGAGTAGCAATAGTGGTAGTGGTAGTAATTAAGAGTGATATGATAAATAATAATGATAATGATGATAATAATGATAATAATATAACAAGTACAAACAACAACAACAACAACAACAACAAACAACAACAAACAACAACGACTACTACCACCACCACCACCACCACAACAACAACAACAACAGCAACAACAACAACTAAAACCCAGAACAATGATAAGGAAACGAAAAAAAAAAGAAAAAAAAGGAAAAATCCCTTCCTTTTTTCCTTCATAACTAGACGTCTCTATAAACGAACAAACAATGACAACAGAAAAAATAGTAACCGAATAATAGTAAACAAGAAGCAAGGAGCGAATGTAAAAGTAAGCCTACCCACTCGAAACATTAAAAAAAATAAATAAATAAAAAATACCAACTTTACGTCATCTGAGAAAACATATTTCATCAAGGAGCTTAAACGTTTCTTGCTTAAGTCTTTATTTAAGTTCGTTTTTTTTTACTTTTGACTGACGCTTGGCAAGATAACAGTATTTGAGAGAGAGAGAGAGAGTGAGAGAGTGAGAGAGAGAGATGAGAGAGAGAGAGAGAGAGAGAGAGAGAGAAGAGAACGTCAGCCACCCAGTAAATCATCCAGCAAGGTAGACAGAAAACAACCTGAAGATGTTATTTTAACAGAGAGAGAGAGAGAGAGAGAGAGAGAGAGAGAGTTTTCAGGCTAGATGAACACCGAAATGATCAAATTAATGGAGGGATGGATGGATGAATAGATGGAATGGATATAAAATTAAATTAATATAGATAAAAAAAAAATGGATAAAATATAGAAATGAACAGAAATACAAATAGATAAAGTACGTGAATAGGAAGATACAAAGTTAGATAGACGGATTAACTGACAGAGAGATAAACAGATAGATAGAGAGATAGATAGATAAGGAGAGAGAGAGAGAGAGAGAGAGAGAGAGAGAGAGAGAGAGAGAGAGAGAGAGAGAGAGAGAGAGAGAGAGAGAGAGAGAGCTAAATTGATACTTAAACAATTACTTTGATAAATAAAAAATAAAGAATATAGTTTGGCAGAAAATATTTAAGTGAGAAATATTTTATATATGAATATTGATCAGAATGTCCATAGGGAAAAAATAAACTCTTTTTTTCCAGTTTCCCGTTAGAATCTTGACACTGTTCACATTTTTTTTTCATTTCCCTTGTTTCTCTTTTGTTTTTTTTCCATTAATTTCACTTCTTGTTTTCCTTTTTTTCTGTTATTTTCTTATTCTGCCTTTTATTTTATTTTTTTCTGTTTTGTCTCTTTTTCCTTTTGTTATTTCCTCTTTTCTTCTCTTTTCCTTGTTTTGTTCTTTTACTTTTTTTATTTTTTTCGGCTTCTTTCTTTTAATTTTGCTTCTTTCTTTTTTTTTTTGCTTCTGATTTTTGCTTTTTAATTTTTCTTTTTTTTTTTTTTTTTATCTCCGCTTTGCTTCCCTTTTTCTTTCCCCTTTTGTCCTTTTGCTTTTCTTTCCATTTGTTCGGCTTCTTTCTTTTCACCCAGTCACCCAGTCACTCACTCACTCACGCACCCACTCACCCACTCGCTCACTCACTCACTCATTCACTCACGCAGCCACTCACCCACTCGCTCACTCAAACACCCAGTCATTCACTCTCTCACTCACTCACACAGGTAACAAAGAATCTGCAACCCAGTCCATGCAGGCACCAGTTAATTACGTCCGTCAGGCAGCGCGGGTCATGCGTCAGGGAGGGGCGTGAGGTGTGGGCGGCGTGAGGTGTGGGCGGCACATATTTAGTGGTGTCTCGGCCCGCGCCCTTCATTGAGCCCTTCTCTATTGACAGACCTGGCGGGGACTGGACGGAGGGAGGGACAGGTGGAGAGGAGGTAGGAGGGAAGGACCGGTGGGGGGAAGGAGGGAGGAGGGAGGTACAGTACAGATGGATGGAAGGAGCCATGGATGGGTGGAGGGAAGGAGGGAGGAGGGAGAGATAGGTGAAGGGAGGGAATGAGGGAGGAGGGAGAGAAAGATGAAGGGTAGGAGGGATGAGAGAGGGATATGTGGAGGGAAGGAAGGAGGAGGCAGAGATAGGTGGAGGGAAGAAGGGAGGAGAGGGGGAAAAATAGAGAGAAGTAGGAAGGAGGGATAGGTGAAGAGAACAAGGGAGGAGGGAGGAACATGTGGAGAAAAGGAGGGAGAAGGGAGGTATAGGTGGAGGGAAGGAGGGAGGAGGAAGAGTAAGAGGACGTTATCAAAATAACACATGGATAATTAACAAAACAATGAGAAAAGTGGAGGAAAGAAGGGAGGGAGGAAAGGATAGGTGGAGGGAAGGAGGGGGGGCGGGAGGGACAGGTGGAAAGGAGGAGGGAAACATCAGAGGAAGAGAGGAAATTTTTAAATACCACGTGAAAAATTAACGAAACTATTGGGGAGGTGGAGGGAAGGAGGGAGGGAGGGAGGGATAGGTGGAGGGAAGGAGGGAGGGAGGGAGGGATAGGTGGAGAGGAGGAAGAGGAAGGAAGCTCAGGTGGAGGGAACGGGGAGGGAGGAAAGAAGGATCAGACTTAAGGATGGAGGAAAATATGAGTGGAAGAGGAGAAAATCTGACATAACACGTAGAAAATGAATAAAACAATGAAAGAGGGAAGGAGTGAACGAGGGGACGAGGGAGGGAGAACCAGCGGTACAAGTCATCAAAGAATAATAACGATAACAAAAACAACGGTAATATTTAATCCAGGAAGTAAAACAAGACAACACATCAACACACACGCATTGTCATCGATCTATTGCAGTGCGCTTACCTGTCCCATCACCACGAGTGCTGTGTGTTTAGCGCTCACCTGCGATCATTAGGAC
The DNA here is from genome assembly GCF_035594125.1 of Scylla paramamosain. Taxonomy (NCBI): domain Eukaryota; kingdom Metazoa; phylum Arthropoda; class Malacostraca; order Decapoda; family Portunidae; genus Scylla; species Scylla paramamosain. The sequence goes on along the minus strand of NW_026973680.1, from coordinate 246,428 downwards.
AGCCACGCGCGCAAGGTCACGTGACGCACCGATTACTGAGGGCGGCCGCGGGCACAGGAGGCGAGTGATGTTGCTTGCCTTTATTCCATTTTGTGACGCGTAAAGTGACTGTGCGTGAGCGTGACGGCGTGCAGAGGTGCGTGAAGGTGTGTTGCATCACCTGTAGCAGCTTCATATTACTAAGGTGAGTGAGAGCAGAGTGAGTGTGTAGAGAAATTGAGTGAGGTAATGAGCGTCGGTTGCGTGGCTTAAAATTTTCGTATTTTGTGACGTGTGGTGTGAGAGTGAGTGCGTGCGTGAGTGTGACGCTGTGTGGAGGTACGTTTAGGTCTGCTTCATCAACTTTATTAACGTCACATGTCTAAGGTGAGTGAGAGGAGAGTAAGAGCGTTGAAAAGTTGATGAGGGGTGAGAGTGCAAGTCACGTGGTGTTAGTTTTTCTTAATTTGTGACGTGTGGTGTCAGAGTAGATGAGGCTGACGCTGTGTAGAGGTGCCTGTAGGTCTGCTTTATCTACTGTGGGCTCGTCACGTACGTAAGATTAGCGTGAAATGAGAGAGAGAGAGAGAGAGAGAGAGAGAGAGAGAGAGAGAGAGAGAGAGAGAGAGAGAGAGAGAGAGAGACGATCATAGTGTAGTTTAATTCCTCATTGTGACGCATACTGTACTTCGAGTGACGGTGGCGCAGCATGGGGGGGCGGTGAGAAAGTATAGCCATCTTAGCACCGAACCGTCACGTCTTTAGAGCGAGTGAGAGGCGAGGCAGAGCGGTGAGAAGCGAGTGGCAGTAGTGAGAGTTTTAAACCCTTGGGAGTGGGGGGGCGTGGGGGGGGGGTCGGAGTGATGGACGGCTGGGGCGCTTGTAATGTACAGAAGCTCTTGTCAAGAGTGAGAGTGTGTGTGTGTGTGTGTGTGTGTGTGTGTTAATGGAAGAAGTGTTGAGAGCGTTTGATAATTGTGTGATGCACGGTGTGTCCAGCGGCGCCTCTTATAAGTGGTGGTGGTGATGGTGGTGACTGGTGATGAGTGGTGGTGGTGGTGGTGGTGATGTGGGGGCTGGTTGTGGTGGTGATGGTGGTGGTGTTGATGTGATGACAGATAGTAGTGGTGATGATGGTGACTGGTTGTGGTAGTGATGGTGATAGTGATCAGGTATGGTGATGAGTGATGGTGGAATGGTGATGGTGGTGATGATTGGTAGTGGTGATGATTGATAGTGGTGATGATGGTGATGTGATGATTCCTAACTGCTGCTCCAGAAGGAAAAGGAGGAGGAGGAGGAAGAGAACAAAGTTAGAGAGGAGTAAGAAGATAGGAGGAGGAAGAGGTGGTGGTGAGAAGGAGGAGCAGGATATGAATTAGGAGGAGGAGGAGGAGGGAAACGATACAAGATGAGAACTCAAAGAGAAGAGGAAGAAGAGGAGGAGGAGAAAACGAGATGGAGAATATAGCACGGAGAGGAAAGGAAAAGGAGAAGAGAATACGGTGGGGAGGAGGAGGAGGAGAAGGAGGAGGAGGAAGAGTTATTTGGGGAAAGGGGAAGGAGAAATCAGGTGTACAAGTTTAGAGGAAGATGGAGCCGTGTAGGGATATTTGGGGAGGAGGAGGAGGAAGAAGAGAAGGAGGAGGAGGAGGAGGAGGAGGAGGAGGAGGAGGAGGAGGGCAGATAAGTTTAGGGTGTTGGTGGTGGTGTGCGGTGTTGTGTGGTGTGACGAGACGAGGCGAGAAGGGGAAGGGGAGGAGGAGGAGGAGGAGGAGGAGGAGGGGGAAGAGGAGGAGGAGGAGGAGAAGACAAGGGCACTAGGCTTTGATTTTAGAGTTGAGGAATAAGGCAGTTGATTCCAAGTGGGCGGTTCGTTAGTTATGGGTCCGTGCTGCTTAGTGGGGCGTGGGTGTGGGGGAGGGGAGGAAACATAGGCGTTCTGGGACTGTGGGGGCTGCAAGAAGGGCGGTAATGGCTGGGGGGCTGAGGTGGACATGGGCGGCGCTGGGTCAATGGGGCAATAGGATGGCAGATTGATGGTTTAATGGAGGGTGGGCAGGCTGCTGGGTGTGCTGAGGGAAGGGGTGAAGGGCTGAAGAAAGAGTGATGGGGTGAAGGGGTGAAGAAAGGGTGATGGGGTGAAGAGGTGGCCTGCTAAAGGGATATTAGGCTGTATTGTTCTAGGAAGGTGAGTGAGGGCGACTGGGATGAGTGGGAAGGTGACTGGGGTGATGAGTGGAAAGGTACTGGGGTGATGACTGGGAAGGTACTGGGGTTACTTTGGGGGCGATAAGCGGGGAGGTACTGGTGAGGTGATGGCTCGGGAGGTGATGGCGAGGTGATGGCTGGAGCTGGTGGGGTGACAGTTACAAAACAGTGACAAAGAAACACTTGACATGGGAAGGAAAATACGTGGAGGTGCAGCGTAACAGAAAACGCGACTAAGAAAGGAAATAAAAGGGATACGTGAATAAAGATAACCGGAACTCATTCCTTTAACATATAAAAAAGAAAAACACGTTACTTAAAGAAAAAACAGAACTCACTCCATTAATGTAATAAAGAAGAAAAACACGTTACTTAAAGAAAAGAAAACAGAACTCACTCCATTAATGTAATAAAGAAGAAAAACATGTTACTTAAAGAAAAGAAAACAGAACTCACTCCATTAATGTAATAAAGAAGAAAAACACGTTACTTAAAGAAGAGAAAACAGAACTCACTCCATTAATGTAATAAAGAAAAACACGTTACTTAAAGAACAGAAAACAGAACTCACTCCATTAATGGCCCTTCCAAAACGTCACTGGAGGCACTGCAGGTAAGATGATACTGGTGTTGCATGCTTCAGCACAGGGGCTGGCTGTTGTGGAAATTGTCAGGGAGCCCTTTCCCTGACCTTATTATCTTACATTCTTCGCATATACGAGTACCTTTAGATGCATATAAAACGTAACTTTAAGGCGAGGAAGAAGTGCCCCTGCCCTTCAGGGGGTCCAGGGGATGGGCGAAGGCCCCCCCAGAGATTAGGTTAGTCACCGTACACTTTTATAAGAAACATTACCTAATCTAACATAACCACAGGGGCTAGACCCACCCTTAACCCGTACGCTTCGGGCGACGGGAATTCCCGCTCGGGTAGGGTGGCGGGAGTTCCCGTCCTCTGCTGTCCCGCCAAGATTTGTACTCCCGTGACGTAATTATTATTTCCTGTGGTTGATGGCATCCCTGCCCTACGTTTCACGCAACTTCCCGTTCCCAGAGCACTACAGACCACTATGGCGGACAGATAATTATGCTGATAATGATTTCCCTGTGTCTGGATGCGTGGAGGAAGGGAGCGCGCCAGCGGGCCCCAGTTCCTCTACCCCTATAATCAGGGAGCGCACTAAGCCACCGCATGTGGTAAATATGAATAACAGTGGTATCCTAAGAGCCTTGTTCGATGAGACGCTTTCTCCTTTGGAAAGCGGTGAGTCAGGGTCTGAGGAGTCGGTAGATGAATTAGAACAGATTGGGGCAGAATCTGTTTCTGTGGCATCTGTTCAGAACACACTGCCTCGCATCACCACGTCACAGTCTTTTCCTGCCTTCCCAGTCACATCTGACGATGAAAGTGACGAAGGGCATGTTGATGATCCGGGGAGGGAAAATGAGTCAAGAAGCGAGACAAAGGCTGAGCGTTGTGTGGCTCCAAACCGTCGTTGCCGCTCGCCCTGCCATCAGACAACCTCCCCCACACCTTCGTCCTCCACACACTCATCACCAACACCTTCATCCTCCACACCCTCATTACCCACACATCCATCGTCTGCTTTCACCGCATCACACCCTTCACCACCTCGACGTAAGACCGCACGAGGACGTGTCCTTGGGGCTCGGCGTGGTATCAGGGGGTGGCCGACGTGGTGCCCGTCGTGGAGTTCATGACGCTCGTGGTATGCAACCACAGCAGGTCCGTCATGATCTTTTTGACTTTGTGTGGGAGGACGGGGAGAACTTTGATTCTGAGCCTCTAGTTTTTGACAACAGTGAGGCAGGTGTACAAGCGGAATTTCCCTGCACTGCCACGTCGAGTGTGTTGCAGTTCTTCACTGCCTTTTTTGACCTAGCAGTGATGCAGTACCTGGTATGGGAGATAAACTGCTTCAGAGAGATCAGTGTTAGATGGTTAGCACCTTTGAAAGTCCCCAAGGAGTCAAAGATGAAAGCATGGACGGATGTGTCTGTTGAGGAACTGTACGTGTGGTTTGCTCTCACCATGCTCATGCCCCACGTCAAGAAACATGTTCTTCAGGACTACTGGATCGTTGGTGACCTCATATCCACGCCGTCATTTGGAAAATGGATGCCAAGGGACCGGTATCTCCTCATTCTTCGGTACCTTCACTTCACCAACAATTATGGACCGAAACCAATTGACAGGCTGTGGAAAGTGAGGTCGATCCTGGAGATGATTCGTGGGAAAATGCAAACGTTTTTCATTCCCTTCCAGAAAGTGGTTATCGATGAATCGCTAGTTCTGTTCCGGGGGCGTTTGTCCTTCATCCAGTACATCCCGTCAAAGCGGCATCGTTTTGGCATAAAGTTTTTTGTCATCTGCGACTGCCAAACTGGTTATGTACTGGATTTCTTGGTTTACTCAGGGGCAGATATTGACATTCCTTCCAATGACCCCCACGGGTTTTCGGGTGCAGTTGTGAAGGCTCTAATGGAGAACTACTTCAATAAAAATCACATACTGTACACTGATAACTATTACACATCTCCAGCCCTGAGCCACTACCTCCTGGGACAGAAGACCGGATCCTGTGGCACCGTTCGTGCCAATCGCAAACACTGGCCAGCATTCCCTTCCGGGACCAGGAAGGGAGACATCATAAGAAAGAAGTCTGGGAAAATGCTGGCCCTACACTGGCACGACAAAAGAAAGGTCAACATGATCACGACCATTCACCAGGGTGCCATGGTAGATTCCTGCAAGAAAGAACGCGGTACAGGTAATGTTGTGTACAAGCCTGATGCCGTGGTGGATTACAATATCAACATGAGGCTTGTTGATAAGTCGGACATGATGGTGGGCGAGATTGACTGCCTAAGGAAGTGCTGCAAATGGTACAAAAAAGCGTTCCTCCACCTCCTTGATATTACTGTCCTGAATGCCTATATACTTTACCAGCATCTGACCAAGAAAACGACATCACTGCGGGAGTTTGAGAAAGAGCTGGTGAAGCAGATCCTGGAGCATTACGGTACTGTTCAGGCCTCATGTTCACGGAGACATATCCCTGACCGTCAGGTCGATAGGCTGAAGGCCTGGGAGTGGATGTCGCGTCACAAATTGGCGCTCCTCCCACACCTGCCATCAGGGCGTAAGGGGTCCAGGCGCTGTCATGTTTGTGCTAACACAACACGAAAGGCACCAGCACGTAAGGAGACCCAGTACTGGTGTCTTGAGTGTAAAGTACCATTGTGTCCTGGATGTTATTCGGACTACCATTCCCTGGAAAATTTCTAAGAATGAGGAATGAACTTGTACATAGTGTCTAATAATATTTTGTGTATAAAAGGGCAGAAACAGCAGTAAGCTTTAGAGGGTGTTATTTGTGTGCAGTACATAAGTATATTTCTGTTTATGAAAGCATTTCTTATACATATGAAAGCAGAAAAGTCATTCAGTTTTGTTAGGAGTTATTTTTATGTAAGCTACAAACCTGCGTAATATGTAGCCTAACGAGTGTATATACTTCATAATTGTATTGGGTTTATGGAAGTTTTTTTTGGGTGCATATAATAGCAGAAAAACACTTTCAGTTTCGAAAGGAGTTAATTTTATGGGCGTCAAACATGCGTAATGTGTAACCTAATATGAATAAACATGTAGTGCCTAATAATATTTTGTGTCTTGTATACAAAGACATAAATGGCACCCAGTTTTATAGGGTGTTATTTGCATGCAGTATATAATTATATTTCTGTTTATGAAATAATTTCTTGTACATATAAAGGCAGAAAACTCATTCAGTTTTGTAAGGAGTTATTTGTATGTATGCTACACATACGTAATATATAGCCTAATATGTTTATATATTCCATAATTTTACTGTGTTTATGATTTTTTTTGTGCATATAATGTCAAAACACACATTCAGTTTCGTAAGGAGTTATTTATATGAGTGTCAAACCTGCGTAATATGTAGCCTAATGAGTGTATATATTCGATAATTGTACTGTGTTTATGAAAGTTTTTTTTTTCATATGATGACCAAAAAAAAAAAAAAAAGTTTCGCAAGGAGTTATGTATATGAGCATCAAACCTGCGTAATATGTAGCCTAATGTGAATAATCGCGCTGGTATGAGAGAATGCATGCTGTGTACGTGGTGGCGCGGGGAGAGGGAGACCCAGGCCAAGGTCAACAGCACCCGCACGAACAAGTGCGCTCGGCTTGGCCAAAAGTAGCACCTCTTCCCAACATCATATCTCTGCCGGGCTGCAACCTAGACAAATTCAATTTATTTCATCGTGAAGAGGAAGGATTGGCGGTGAGATAACACTAAAAACTACTATGTTTTCGTTTGAAATTACCCCACAGGGTACTGATGAAGAACACCTATTTTTCTGAAATTTATCAATACTGCTCGCGCGCTGAGAGGACAATAGTCCTCTAGCCCGAGGTCTATGGGTTAAGGACACTAATATAAATTAGCATAACCTGTGGAACACCCGTGAAGGATGGGGGCACATTCACATATATGTTTCAGGTTTATCAAGAGGTACTCGTATATGTGAAAGAATGGAGGAGGATAGACGTGTAATAAGGACAAGAGAGGACTCCAAACAATTACCACTACTTTTTGTTGAAACAAATTGCACAATATCCTATAAATATCTTTGTAGGTGAATAAACTGATTTTCAGTGTGGTGAATAATATTTAGGTGTGGCTGACTTTCAAGGATAAAAGGCATAAAAGTCAACCTGCTGCATGCCATAGTTTATAAAGTTGTAATCCAGTGTTAGGAACGTGCCAAGATTAGTTCCTAGTGCCAAAATATGTGAGTGCATAATTGATAAGGAGGGATGAGGGATGATGCTAACCTTACCAAACCTGCCGTCAAGCACCCCTGGGGCTGTCCCTTCCTCACCCACCGCATTATTATTCATGTGTACAAATATTTCTAGACTTGTATGTTTATTTCTGACATGTTTCTAACACTGTCTTGAGGATAACTTAATTTACTAGACTGCTGGCAAAAAAAAATTGACAGCAGATGTAATGTGTGCGTGGATACGGCTGCACTCATGGAAACAACACTGCATTACATCTACAAGGATCACATTACATTTCTGCTGCTGTTTTTTTTTTTTTTTTTCTTACAGCAGAAGGATGTATCTTATTCAAAATAAATAAATAAACAAAATGAAAACTAATGGCTTATAATCTGCTTTCAGGACCTATGCAAGCAAGTGTCAGCAGGGTCTTCAAGTGTGTGTGTGCACCGTGTTGAGTGATAAGTCGGTGCAGGAAATCAAGATGCCTCCAACACACCTTGATCAAAGGAGAACTGCACACCAGTTCTTCAGGATTAAAAATTTCTTAAGGGTTATTGGGGCCATTGATGGTAAGATTAACAATAATGTATTTTGTTTTAAATTTAGTGCTATTGTTATAGTCTATCACTTCATCGGTGTTTACTTTGAGTGAAAGGTATCTCACAGCCTCAAGTTCCTGTTAAGCATTAAAAAGTTTTCATATTTTATGTATACTGTGTCCATATCCAATGCAGGTGGTATATATATATATATATATATATATATATATATATATATATATATATATATATATATATATATATATATATATATATATATATATATATATATATATATATATATATTAATGATGGATATATGTAGCTACTGTGTAACATGATCATCATGTAATAGTTTCTTTTGTGTGCACAGGCAGCCACATTGCCATGAAGGGCCAAAGTGTGGATGAGGCCCTCTACTTGAACTGGAAAAGGTATCACTCCCTCTGAACATCCAACTTGTTTGTGATGCAAGTGGAGTGATCCTCAGCTACTGCTCCAGATTGCCAGGTATATAGCATTATTGCATCACATGTTTACCCAACCATGTATTTTATTGATTTTCATGTGACTGCACATGGTTACTGGTGTTGCATAGGAAAACATAGTGTGATAAGCCTTGACATTAGTTATAAATGAACACTTGATATACTCCTTTGTAAGTAATGAATCCTCTTGTAGTATGAAATCTCACTTTTCACAGGTGCCTGCACTCTTGTGGAGGTGGCTTGCAGTACAGAACCATCAAGTGTGTCAAAATAATTAATGCTTGCCTGCTCCTACACAACTGCTGCATCAAGTTCCTGATGACGTATGTACTTGTCACTATTTTTCTTTTTCTTTTTCTTTTTTTTTTTTATGTAGGAAGGACACTGGCCAAGGGCAACAAAAATCTAATAAAAAAAAAAAATGCCCACTGAAATGCCAGTCCCATAAAAGGGTCAAAGCAGTGGTCAAAAATTGATGAATAAGTGTCTTGAAACCTCCCTCTTGAAGGAATTCAAGTCATAGGAAGGTGGAAATACAGAAGCAGGCAGGGAGTTCCAGAGTTTACCAGAGAAAGGGATGAATGATTGAGAATACTGGTTAACTCTTGCGTTAGAGAGGTGGACAGAATAAGGGTGAGAGAAAGAAGAATGTCTTGTGCAGCGAGGCCATGGAAGGAGGAGAGGCATTCAGTTAGCAAGATCAGACAGAAGAGCAGCTAGCATGAAAATAGCGGTAGAAGACAGCTAGATATGCAACATTGTGGCAGTGAGAGAGAGGCTGAAGACAGTCAGTTAGAGGAGAGGAGTTGATGAGATGAAAAGCTTTTGATTCCACCCTGTCTAGAAGAGCAGTATGAGTGGAACCTCCCCAGACATGTGAAGCATACTCCATACATGGACGTATAAGGCCCTTGTACAGAGTTAGCAGCTGGGGGGTGAGAAAAACTGGCGGAGACGTCTCAGAACTTCATAGAAGCTGTTTTAGCTAGAGATGAGATGTGAAGTTTCCAGTTCAGATTATAAGTAAAGGACAGACCGAGGATGTTCAGTGTAGAAGAGGGGGACAGTTGAGTGTCATTGAAGAAGAGGGGATAGTTGTCTGGAAGGTTGTGTTGAGTTGATAGATGGAGGAATTGAGTTTTTGAGGCATTGAACAATACCAAGTTTGCTCTGCCCCAATCAGAAATTTTAGAAAGATCAGAAGACAAGCGTTCTGTGGCTTCCCTGCATGATATGTTTACCTCCTGAAGGGTTGGACGTCTATGAAAAGACGTGGAAAAGTGCAGGGTGGTATCATCAGCGTAGGATTGGATAGGACAAGAAGTTTGGTTTAGAAGATCATTAATGAATAATAAGAGAGTGGGTGACAGGACAGAACCCTGAGGAACACCACTGTTAATAGATTTAGGAGAAGAACAGTGACCGTCTACCACAGCAGCAATAGAACAGTCAGAAAGGAAACTTGAGATGAAGTTACAGAGAGAAGGATAGAAACCGTAGGAGGGTAGTTTGGAAATCGAAGCTTTGTGCCAGACTCTATCAAAAGCTTTTGATATGTCCAAGGCAACAGCAAAAGTTTCACCAAAATCTCTAAAAGAGGATGACCAAGACTCAGTAAGGAAAGCCAGAAGATCACCAGTAGAGTAGCCTTGACGGAACCCATACTGGCGATCAGATAGAAGATTGTGAAGTGATAGATGTTTAAGAATCTTCCTGTTGAGGATAGATTAAAAAGTTTAGATAGGCAGGAAATTAAAGCAATAGAGCGGTAGTTTGAGGGATTAGAACGGTCACCCTTTTTAGGAACAGATTGAATGTAGGCAAACTTCCAGCAAGAAGGAAAGGTAGATGTTGACAGACAGAGCTGAAAGAGTTTGACTAGGCAAGGTGCAAGCACGGAGGCACAGTTTCTGAGAACAATAGGAGGGACCCCATCAGGTCCATAAGCCTTCCGAGGGTTTAGGCCAGCGAGGGCATGGAAAACAGGTAGTAGTTGACAGGATATATCCGTATCATGGACATTAGATTTAACCGAGTACAGTCATGAATGTTCTTACATTTGTTAGGGTAATGAAATTTGTGTTTTTTTTTCCTACAAAGATGTCTGAAAGTCATTATGGTTTGGGCTAGTTTTAGATCATCAAAATGCTAAATGTCAAACTACATGACTATTCCTCTCATACAATATAAACTTTAAACAAATGGAACAGTTAGGTTCCAGTCCTTAGACCTCTCAGACCCTCACAAAAGTCTGCTTACAGCTACCACCTCTTGAGGATGAAGCAGTGCCCCATGCCGATACCAACCCTGCCGTGCTGTAGAGGGATCATTGTGCTCCAGGCAGAATTGTGTAGCAAGAAATCATACAAAACTTCTTCCACCAATGCAGTAAGGAAGTGAGGTCAGTAATCATGTAATGAGTGAAATAATGGTTTTCCATGTATCACAGCATACTAAATGAAAGAGATCAGTGCACCATTTAAATTCAGCAAACACTTAAGTGGCTTGCTAGTATAAGGTATGAATAACACAAATAGATAAAAAAAATGCTGTAGATTTATTTAAAAATAAAATAATATTACCAGTTACCAAAGTCTTTGCAAGAATAAGAAAAATATAACATATATGAGTATAGTTCACATCCTGAAAAAAAAAAAAAAAGTAAATAAACATATTTGTAGAAATGGCCACCAGCAGGTCACCACAAAACACTAATCTTATTTTTGTACTTTAAGTAACACAGAAGCATTGTAGGTATCACAGTGAAGTTTGGTATTATATTGCACTAACATTAACATGCTGCTCGAGGTTAATGATAGAATTGCTATAACTAATTCTACAGAAAAGAAATATAACTTAATATAACTTAATTTCATAACTTAGTGTTATAACTTAATAACTTAATAAAGGTAAACTTAATAAAGGTAAACATTAAAATGCTATAAATTATTGGTGGGTGGTGTTGGCATTAATGAAGTGCTCAGTAAGTGTTACCAGCTGCTGCAGTGAATGCACAATGTTCCTCTGCACTTCAACAGATTGTCAAAGTGCCTGGGACATGTTTTGTACAGCCAGCTGCACCATCACCAGCTCGTCCAAGCTCAGACTAATCTGCTGTTGGGTTTCCTGTGCTTGAGAGAGAACTTCTGAGTGAGTCTGAGTGGCCACCTGCAGTACAGTTCAGAAGCAAACATGACTTTACACCACAAGTTACAAATTAAGTGGTATTTTAAGTTACATGTCATGCTGTGTCCTTTTACCTCATTTGCTCCTTGGACCTTTCTGCTATACAGTACCCAGGGTGGTGGTGTGATGCACTTATGGAATCAACACTTTATATGCCTCAGAGATGTATTCCTCAAAAAAAAAAATTAATTAATTAAAAAAAAAAGGTCAAAATAGCAAGAACAACAGACTTAGTGGCAGGAGTTGTATAATCAGTGTTCATTGTACTGGAGGACACAACTGAATACATGTTAACATGTTATTCACCATTGCATGTAGTCATCTATAACGTGGATAATTTGAACAAAGATGTTCTCATTCAGTGCAGATGACACAGCATTGTCAAATCCAGAGGCCCCTGTGGACCCAGCAACACCAGCAGAAGAGGGTTGGATGGCTCCAACACTACTGCTGGTTGTGGTCTACTACTACGGCTGTGGTCCTTCTAGAGGCCCTGACACTTCTGAAAAAAAAAAAAAAAAAAAAACTGCTGTCATTACTGCAGGTAGAGAATAAGCTGGTATTCTTTGAGTGATGTTTTTATTGACTAATTTTTCTTTTAATTAGCAGTCAACCTAGTCATGTCTGTGTCTATCACACAGTTTTGCTGAGTTGATGAGCAAATGTGCAGATATCTACATTCATGAAGATGAGTGTTGGACATGACGCTGCCAACCCCATGGAAGATGATGCTGTAACACAATTATTGTTACATTACAGTATTGCACTGAAAAACAGCATTAATTTACAAAATGTAATTTGACCTTTGTTAGTTTACTTATGCAGTGTGGCGCCATCACTTTCAGGGTATGGCAGTCCTGCAAATGCTGTGTGAGGCAACATCCACAGCATGACCAACTCCACAGCAGTGTGTGTTGTCTCATCTGGAGGCCCCCACCTGCATGGATATGAATGTTGCAATTATCACCCACTTAGAAGTTCACATGTAAAGCCAAATCAACTTGGTGTATCATGAATGCATTAGAGCACAATAATGTTATCTAGCACTGCAGTGGTCACTGTCTCAGACCTGACTGCCAGAGGTACTGTACATACTCCTATTTATAATCCATTGCTTAGTTGGTTCTTGATTATGTTTATTGACTATATGAGTAAATTTTGTAACAGCACCAATAATTAAATACATATACACAAGAACAAACTTCTTTTTATACAACTGCAGGGGTTTTAAGCACTGCTAACAATCACCTAACCTAACTAATCTAAACATAACTTAACCCTCCTTCCTCAACAAAGTAAAATCAATATTCAAGAAATAAAATTTAATACAGCAGTTTGTGTCCCAAAGGCTGACCAGAAAGAAACATTTTTTTTCTCAATATGTAACAAAGTCATACAGAGGAATTTGTTCATATTACTCAAAACAATGTTCAGCAATGCCCAAAACATCAGTTAATTAAATTCCATGAGCAATTAGGTCAAGACAAAATATGAATCAAATATGGTAGTGTGGGTAAATTTTTACTCTTTCATCTGTTTATCTTTTCCACATGAAACTATTTGCTTTTTGTTATTTTTGGCCTACACTGAATTAGTATGTTAATCAAACCTGATGTAACCTTACCAAAGTAATCTAACAAAACCAAAATAATATAACCTAACCTAACCTAACCTCAAATATCTAAAATAACCTTGCTTCTCTAAAAAAAAAAAAATAAGTACATGTAGCTGTTTAACAATTGCTGTCATTATCATAATTAATTTGCAGTTGGTATGTGTGGGGTTCAAATTAGTCTGGAATGACAAAATGTATCTGATGAGAAGGAGAAGAAAAGCCATGTTGAGACTGGTGAAAGAGTAAAAGAATACCCTACTGTGTGTCTGCTGGAACCATAAGCCATGATTTCACTTACTTGCAGCAGGACGTCACACCATTTTTTGTAAATCTCACAGTAATAACAATCATATAGCTCTCTGTCCCTCTTCTGTGTCAACTGCACCATGCTCGGTCTGCAACTATGCTAACCAAAATGTGATAAGAATAACCGATTAACTCGCCAGTGCCTGCAGTGTGACGCTGTTCAGCAGCACCTTGCTCTTGACATGGGTCGGAGCTTCTTCAATTTCCTCTGGACCTCAGGATAGGCAATTGCCGTGAGGGAAAGATGGCTGAGTCTGGGCAGGTTGAGAGATGTGATGCTCATCAGGGTGGAGAGTGGAGAGTGGGTAGCGAAGTGCAGTGTGGTAGGAGTAGACACGCTGCCAAAGGAGCAGGAAGTGGTCCTTGGTCTCAGAGGAACAGCCCTATACCAAGGGCAGAAGGGGTTGCTTTATCAAAGTTTGTAAACAATGTCGCGTGACTCCCTTTTGTGGTGTCAGTTTTGCTGTCCACCGCACCCCGATTCTACACCACCTCCACCAAGGTCAAGGCCTCGGTGTCAGTGAATCATTGTCTCCTTGTTTTCTTAGGGGGTTCAGTAGCCATGATGAAAGCATCGTGAGGACAGTTGAGTGCGGTGAGTGGTGACATTGGGTGTGTGACGCTGTATCAAAGTTTGTAAACAATGCCGTATGATTTCCTCTGCAATAACACAAAGCATCCTGGGATTGGCTGCCTTGCATGTGACGTCGAGTCAGTGACGTATCACTCGGGCAGCCAATGAGAACGCTGAGGGGGTTAGCAACCTCCACCCGCCAACCGCAGAAATTCTTTGTGGATACCGTTTCTTGGAGATTGTAATGCGGTTGCTGTGAGAGCGGAGTTACAGTATACCATTTGCCCGATCACAGGATGTTAGGCAGAAACCTGTTTCATGGATCTGGCCCATGGAGGGGGAGAGGGACGACCTGGAAATCTGTTCTTGTTTTCTTTATCCTCTCTCTCTCTCTCTCTCTCTCTCTCTCTCTCTCTCTCTCTCTCTCTCTCTCTCTCTCTCTCTCTCCTCATTTATTGCTTACATTCTTATTCCTGTCATTATTCTGCCTTATTTTCCTTTAATTCCAGTTATTATCCATGCTTCCCTTCGCACGTAATTCGCAATATTTCTTTCTTTTATTCGCCTTGTCCTCTTTATTGTCCTCTATCCTCTTTTAAGTATTATTCCACGTCTATTTTCTCCTTTTTTCCTCCTCCCCATGTTACCTTTAAGCGGTGCGGTGTGTGCACACACGGGGCGTGGTGTGTGCAGGGATTTGACTGTAATGCTGAAACATTTCTCCATCTTTCTTCACAGATTTCAGTTTCGTGGCTTTACATTGTAGCGTCATAATTAAGCTCTTTTTTCTGGGAGCGATGAGCGACTCTGAGAAACACGGCGAGGGAACAGCTGGTGTGGTGATCCTGGGGAGACTGAAGGGAAGGGGAGGCTTGAGGGGAGTTACAAAACAAGATTTGACGGAGCTGACGCCGGGACGGCTTTCAGACAGGCGTGTGGAGGTGGGGGAGGGACATTCTGAAGGCGTGTGATGGGCTGGCTGTGTGTGGTGCCGGGAGCTTTGGCACATATGTCATTCATTGCTGGCAGTTATTGGTACAAGCACGGTCACAAGGCGAGGGACGGGCCACGCTTGTCTCCAGTGTCTGCCATTTGCACTCCGTCGCAATTCCTGTGTCCTGCTGATCGTCTCCTCATAACAGTGGCAAGGGACAGTGTTATCAAACCAAAGTGATGACGGCTGAGGGAACATGAGACACATACGAGTAACATGCCACACAGTAACGGGGTGCTTGTGAGTCTACTTGGGTCATGAGCTACTAGGGCTGTAGGGGGTGACTTATTACTGGTACTCCTGTAGAATATTTGGCACAAGGATCACTGGTACTGAATGGTCATCTGGTACCGGAGTCACTTGTAAATTTACAGGGGTCATGTGGCCAAGATGTGTCAGCCTTAGTCACTAGGGACGCGGGATCAAGTGGGCGCCGCGTCAGTTGTGCCTTGAGATGAATGCCAGTCACACCTTGTTTCATTCACTTCATTAATACTGGATGGAGGAACTACACGTGTCAGCGGAATACGATGCAAACTACACTTCAGATTTACAGACTTAATCAGATATTTTCTTGACGCGGCATGTGAGTGAAGCCTGGACGGAATAAAAGGGATGAAAGCCTCTTGATGTGAAGGGAACGAAGAGAAGGGAAGGCTGTATGGAGGAGGGAAAGGAAGGAATGAAGAAAAGAAGCTTCGAGAGGGGAATAAATTTGCTTGAAGGGAATAGAAAGGGAAGTGAAGGGATGGGAGGGGAATATAGGAAGGAGGGGTGTTATATAATGTATGAAGGAAGGAAGGAAGGAAGGAAGGGGAATAAGAGAACGGGAGGGAAAGGGATGGATAGACAAGAGCTGCTGGAAGGGGATAGAAATATATTATGTATGAGGAAAGAGAAAGGGAGGGAGGAAGGAAACAGATTGTGTAGATACAAAGAAAAATATCATCTGCTTGCCTTGGAAAAAGCCACCAATTGAGGAACCTTTGCCAGAGAGAGCAGTGACATGAACACACACACACACACACACACACACACACACACACACACACACACACACACACACACACACACACACACACACACACACACAACGAATACATGCAACATAATAAACTCAATCTAGAAAACTTACAATAAAAAACATGAATTTACTTTTAACCAACCGGAGAAAGTCAACGTGTCTCAGGAAGAGGAAGAGGAGGAGAGGGAGAGGCGCCCCCTTGAATTCCCCATTTATTCTAAGGGGGACAGGTGCCATTACTCTGACCCCCTGTCTACCTGGGTGAACAATAGTGGGTTACCTGGCAAGCCCGATAAGAGAGAGAGAGAGAGAGAGAGAGAGAGAGAGAGAGAGAGAGAGAGAGAGAGAGAGAGAGAGAGAGAGAGAGAGAGAGAGAGAGAGAGAGAGAGAGTTTGATTTTTGTTTGCCCTTCGTTTGTGTTTGTTTGTGTTTAAAGAAGCTGGATTTATTTTTTAACTTCGTATTCATAAATTTATTAACATTTTTTTTTTTTTTTTTTTTACCATTAAGAACTACGATCCATCTTCTAGAATTATAACTTTTCACAAATTACCAGTCATTAGTAAAGTCATCTCCTTATTGAGTAATTTCCCCTTATTAATAACTCCTAATTAACAACTTGGTATTTTTCCCTATCAATAACAAACTTTATTTTCTTAGCGATTAAAACATTTCTCTATTAAGAATTGTTTTTCCTTCTTTTTTTTCTTTTTATAATTTTTCCTTGTGTATTTTCTCTAATTAACGACTTGATATTTTTCCCTATCAATAACAAACTTTATTTCCTTAGCGATTAAAGCATATTTCTCTATTAAGAATTATTTTTCCTTCTTTTTTTTTTCTTTTTTATAATTTTTCCTTGTGTCTTTTCTCTAATTAACGACTTGATATTTTTCCCTATCAATAACAAACTTTATTTCCTTAGCGATTAAAACATGTTTTCCCATTAAGAACAGTCTTTTCGTTCTTTTTCTTCTCATTTTCCTTGTCTTTTCTCTAATTAACGACTTGATATTTTTCCCTATCAATAACAAACTTTATTTCCTTAGCGATTAAAACATGTTTCCCCATTAAGAACAGTCTTTTCTTTTTTTTTTTTTCCTCTTTTTTTCATTTTTCCTTGTGTCTTTTCCCTTCATTTCTCACCGCTAATTTTCTCTCGCTCACAAGCAATCCCCAACCCTTTGCCCTGGTTACTCATTACTCCTGTGTCTTCCTTTGTGTTCCTTTATATATCCTACTTGGTGATAGCCTTTGATTTATTACGTCAACGCCAAAATACCAGTCAGGGAATCAGTCTGTCATTCAGCCAGTCAGTCAGTCAGTCAGTCAGTCAGTCAGTCAGTCAGTCAGTCAGTCAGTCAGTTAAGTAATCAGTGCATCAGTTTATTAGTTGGTCAGTTCAATAATCAGTCAGTCAGTCAGTTAATTTGTCACCTCCAGAACTAGACTCTTATATATTCTAGGCGATTTTTTTGTGCTTATTAATATATGGATTGATTTGCTTGCTTGCTTGATTGATTGATAATTTACTTGGTTGCCTCCTTCATTGATGTTTATGCTGCAACAAAATAGAGAACTTTTTTTTTTACTGTACACCTTTGCACGTAAAAAAAAATAAATAAATAAATAAAAAAAATAACCAGTCAGTCAATTAAGGAGTCAGTCAAACAAAACGTCACCTAAACCTTTTTTCTTTTCTTTTCTTCTTCCTTTTTCCCTTTTTTCCATGATCCTTTCTGCCCTTTCTTTATGGACTGGCACTTTTAACAGGCCTTTTCTTTCACCAGTCTTTTGATACCTTTGACCAGTGGCCCTCTTACACACAAAGGGAAAAAAAAACAAGATAATCAATGATAATATTAGGCGTCCAGCAAGGCGGTATTCTGTCCTCTATAAAGGCTAGATCTACCCACACACCAGTCCATTCATAAATTCCTTGCTTCCTTCCCTTCCCTTGCCTCCCACAATACCCGCACCCGTGATGTCAATGGCTGGGCGTCTACTGCAAGTGTTCCCTGTTCTTTACCTTCGCGGCGCCGCTACGGTTATTCCCTCGTAAACTTTATAGACTGTGAATATTCGTTTTAAATGTGCGGTACTTCCAAAGCCAGAGGAGTCGTCCCGGGCATAACAGGCGCATATGTTACGGACAACGCGCTGGAGAAAACATTATTTAGTGGCGTGGGTTGTTTGTTTGTTCCACCCATGAAGTCTCTACCCAAAGCTTCTCTCCTTTCTTCCTTCTTCTCCTTCATTATGCTGTTATTTTCCCTCATTATCTATTGTTTTTTTTTCTTTCTCATTTCTCTCCTTCGTTTCCGTGATTGAGGGGATGTTTTCTCTCTCTCTCTCTCTCTCTCTCTCTCTCTCTCTCTCTCTCTCTCTCTCTCTCTCTCTCTCTCTCTCTCTCTCTGATCCTCATCATCATTCACTTTTATTTTCCTTTTATCCCATCAAACATGCATCACCATTAATGTAACACACACACACACACACACACACACACACACACACACACTTACTCGTGATAATTTTGTTGATTTGCTTTGGTTAATGTGGTGTAATGTTGGTAATAACACTGCTACCTTTACCCCGCGCTTCCATTCATGAGCTTTGAAGACACAGGTGAGAATTGTGTCACCTGTGGACCCCTTTATTTATTTGTTAGGTTTGTTTATTTTCTTGTGTCTTGGATTATTTTTCTCTTTCTCGTTTTCTTCCTTCTCCTCCAGTCAGTTGTTCATTCTTCTTTTTCTTCTTTTTATTTCTTCTTCTTCTATATATATATATATATATATATAATTATTATTATTATTATTATTATTATTATTATTATTATTATTATTATTATTATTATTATAATATATATATATATATATATATATATATATATTACCCTGAAGTATTTCCTGCAGAATTTATAAGCCTAATTTAGATTTTTTTGGATTTCGTTAGGCCCATCGGACGTGTGTGTGTGTGTGTGTGTGTGTGTGTGTGTATGTGTGGAGTGTTTAAATACAAGAAACTTTATACATTAGTCAGAAAGTTCTTGTATTTACGATTTTGAATTAATGCAAAATACGATATCATCCTATCTCCTCCTTCTCCTTCTCCTTCTCCTTCTCCTTCTCCTTCTCCTTCTTCTCCTCCTCCTCCTCCTCCTC
>NW_026973680.1:167500-222500 GCF_035594125.1 Scylla paramamosain | reverse complement strand
ACGAATAGAGGAGACCAGACTGAAGGCAGATACAGATTTCAACTGACGGCGCATGCGAGTAACGTAGCATCGCCTTTCTCGGGGCATCACAGCCTTTCTCAGCCTCTACTCCCCTGCAGGCACGTCGCTCTAGGTACGTGAGGGGTCTTGCTTTGATGTGTTGAGCTGCACGTGAGTTGTCAGGCCGTGTGTGGGGAAATGTGAGGAGTGGTAGGAGACTCGCCGCCACCACCATCACCGCCTAGCCATAAGGATTGTCTGTGATTGTTTGTTGCCTTGGTTTGCGTGTCATTGCAAAGAGGCTTATTGCCTTGGTCTGCTTCTTACCTTGATATTTGTGTCACTGCAAGGGAGTTTCTTTCCCTGCTTTGTTTTACCGTGATCAGCGTCACAGCAAGGGAACCATTACCACCTTGATTTCATTCTTACCTTGATCTGCGCGTCACTACACTACAACTTATTACCGTGATTTCGGAAAATCTTAAGAACAACGCACCCAAGATTATTTTCAGTAAGGTGTGCTTTCAAGAAGTGTAAGTAGTATAGCTACATGTCTGTAAAGGTTTTACTGATCGCTCCTTGATATTAAGGTTACAATACAATGTTAAAGTTTCTCCAGTATTCCCGAGATCCGTCCTGCTTACCTGTCCGTGCTGAAGTTACACTGCGTGCGGTCGTGCGTTGGTTTAGGTTAGTAACCTTAGGGGGGGTCCAGGGGGGGCGCAGCTCCCTTGGATAGCAGGGGGGGGTCCAGGAGGGGGCGCAGCCCCCAGGTTATGTTAGGTTATGTTAGGTTAGGTTGAAAAGCATAGGTTAGGTTAGGTTAAAAGCATAGGTTAGGTTAGTGACCTTAGGGGGGGTCCAGGGGGGGCGCAGCTCCCCTGGATAACAGGGGGGGTCCAGGAGGGGGCGCAGCCCCCAGGTTAGGTTAGGTTATGTTAGGTTAGGTTAAAAGCACAGGTTAGGTTAGTAACCTTAGGGGAGGTCCAGGGGGGGTGCAGCCCCCTTAGTTAGGTTAGGTATATAATTATTCTGGCATATTGGTTAAAACTTAAATTTTACCCCAAATTTTTTTATTCTAGGGAAATTTCCCTAGATTTTCAAAGTCCATTTATCGGTCTTTTATGTCCCCCCCAAAACCCCCGATTCCCCACGTGCCCCCAAGCTTGTTGGGGGAGAGGGGAAAAGATTAATAAGATATGTGTGGAGGTGTATTTCTTAAGAATTACCGTGATTTCTTTCAGTTCTTAATCTCTGCGTCATTGCAAGGGAACTCTTCATCCTTGATCCACCTCAGCCCTGATTGCATCATGGCAATTAAGGGAACTCTGTATCCTTGATTCACCTCTGCCTAGATCTCTTCATCATTGCAAAGGAACTCATCCTTGACTTGTCTTTTATCGAAGATAACTCTTCATAGACATAGATGATTCCTAGGATGAGGCCCTAGTGTTCTTCTTGGTTATTTTATTTCATTTTTTTCAAGTTGTACAATTGTATCTTTCGTAGGCATGTTAAACGTGTTGGTGACTGGGTAGAGTTGTGGGTTGGTGAGCTTGTGTACCAGTAGATACATCCAACCAACCAACTTCCACTCTTTCAAGTAGGGAACAAGAAAAGTTACCCTTTAGACCAAAAAAGTTGTGTGCTCTTGTAATGTTTAGGTAAGGAGCATCTTCCCAGAGGTGTGGCAGTATAATGTAACCGTAACAGCTGTCCTCCCCATCGGCAGGCAGCAGCAGCAGCAGCCATGGTGTCTTTCCTCATAGTGGGACGAGCAGCTCCCCAGGTGAGGGCGGCACCGACCCAGCCCGGCAGCAGGAGGGCCTTGGTGCTTCCCATGGTTCACCCGAGCCAGGTGAGGCTGATCCACCGTGGCCCCTTTTGGCGGAAGCCATTCTCCCAGATGGAGTAGTTCATGAGGGACATGGAGAGGAAGTTCAAGAGAGACATTGAGGATATCCTAGGAACCTTTGCCAAGAATGTGAGTACTAACACTGAGGGGGGAAGTATGTATGGCCATATGTTAAGAATAAATATCTATCTCTGCATCCATTTAGCAGGCCAGCAGTGACATGGGTTGGCACAGACAAAGCACCACACATTCACAAACACACATCATTCACACTCTTTGAGCTGTCTTCCCCTGGTGGAGAGGGACAGTCTCATGGACCCGCCTACTACACCAGGAGCTAAGTCATAGTACAGCTGGCCCCACACATTCACACCAAGACCCAACACTTGTCTTAACATACATCTAATACATCTGTCTATTTTTATCTATATACCAAACCAGCAATTCCACATGAGATGTCCCTGACAAAGCAACGCACATTCATAGACACATCATTCATTCTCTTAGTCCCGTCATCCCCTAGTGGACGTCTGCTTGTCAGAAAGATTGTTTATTTGTGCCAGAGGCCAGAGTCATGCCACCAGGAGTGAGATATGAGAGTGTGCCATGCTTACTTGGCCTCAACATGAACTTTCCCACCACTGGTCTCTGCTTTGCCCTGCTTAGTCATCACACTCAAGGATTGCCTTTATGATGCAGATTATTTTTTCCCTCATTTTTTTCTTTCATGTAAGAGGGGCACTGGCATAGGGCAGCAAAAGTTATAGAAAGGCTCACTCAAGGTGCTAGTCCTTATAGAGTACACTCAAAAAAGGATCATCCAAAATTTGAACCATCTTAAAACTTCCATTTTTAAATAATTCAAGTCAAAAGAGGAAATACAGAAGCAGGTAGGGAGTTCCAGAGTTTACCTGGCTTGATATTCTTGATATCCTTCATGTTGTCCACACTGTTGTCACTGGTTGAAAGTGAACAGTAGCTTGATCTTTTTGGTAATGGTAGGAAGTTATTCCTTCCTTCACTTACTTTTTTAATTGCATTATTACCGTGTAGGCTTTCAAAGTTGATTATGAAGTTGCAAATTTGTGTTGTATCATGAACAAAACTTTTCAGGGTGTACCCAGTAACATAGTGACAGGTGCTATGTTGGGAACACTTCCAATGTATTGACTGTCCCTTGTTAACATTCAGAGCACGAGAAAACTGCTTACTGGATGCACAGAAAGTAGACAAAGAATAGCACGTTATATTGTTTTTAAGCTACACAATTATTCAAGAAATTGTTTAAAAAGTTGTGTAGATGACCAGTGGAAAAGTTGTACAGCAGTGAACATGTCCTCTGCCTCACTTTGGACTCACACTGGCAAGCTTCACTGGTAAATTCTGGAACTCCCTGTTTCTTCTGTATTTACTCCTGTCTGTGACTTTAACTTCTTTGAGAGGGAGTGAAGCTTCAAGACATTTCTCCAGGTAATTTTGGACTGCTTTCACTGTCTCCTTCAGGATCTGACGCCTTTAGTTTCTGTTACCCTTGGCCAGACCCTCAACAACACACACACACACACACACACACACACACACACACACACACACACACACACACACACACACACACACACACCTGGGGCTTGAGGCAAAGAATTGTGTACATTAATGCTGCTTTTAAACAGTGAGGAAGAAATAGGTTCTCAATAGAGTGGTGAACAGATGGAATAGAATCTGTGACCAGGTTGTTAGTGCTGAGTCATTAGGGAGCTATGAAACAAGATTAGACAAATGTATAGATGAGAATGATCAGTGAAAAGTGATAGGAAGAAATTGGTTATTAGATAGAGTAGTGGATGAATCAAATAGCAAGTTTTAAAAGATTAGACAAATTTTTTGATGAGAATGGTGGAAATAGGTAGGTATGTTTCGTACAGGGACTCCCACTTGTAGGCCTGATGGCTTCCTGCCGTTTCCCTTGTGTTCTTTTGTTCTTATGAGTGATGGCTGAGTTGGGTTTGATTGGTGGAAGTGTTATAAGATTAGTGTGTCTAGTTTCCAGGAACTCAGCTGCCCATGTTGAGTGTAATGTTGGGTGTAATCTGTAATGGCAGCTTTGTTATGTGCAGTGTGTGTCCTGTACTGGTGCCTCTGTCCTGCTAATATATTTCTCCTTCTTTCTTTTGTTTGTTTCTTATTTTACTCTTGTATTTTTTCTTTTCATTTCTCTTTATGGTTTGTGTTCCATTTGTTTCTCAGTCTTTCTCATCTCTTTTTTTTCCTCTCTAGTGTATTTCTGTTCCTGCATTCACTTAAAGTTAACTGCATCATAAGCGCATCCTGCAGGAGGGGCAGCCACGGCAGAAGAGTCTCCACCTCCCTCCACCCAGTCACTCCCTCAAGGCTGTTTGAAGGCTTCTGTCCTCACTGGCAACTGTCTCACTCACTCATACATACTTCTTTATGCTTTACTTTCACCTTCCTGTGGCTCTCCTCTGTCTGGATGTTTTATGATTTGAATTTTGTTGTTGAAACCTTGCCTACTGTAGAAAATGGTGAGTCTTGCTTAGTGTAGAAAGTTTTGAAGTGAGTCCTGATGCTGTACCTGGTATGAGTCAGCCTGTGGACTTGATGTATGGAAGCCTTGCTGTGGAGAGCTCTGTCTTGCTGGAGTGTGGGAGGGGAGATAAGGTGAGGATTAGAGCATTCAAGGACAGGAATCAATGGACACTGCCATTCTTGTCCTGTGGGGGAAGTTTTTAGGAGTGGGCATCACACACTTATAGACGGCTGGATTGCTGGACAAACTTTTTATTTCATATCTTTGTGTATGCCATAAGTAAGTTGGCTCACTGGGTGTATCAGACATGTTCATGCAACACTCCTGGGGCACCAAACCACTCTTTTTACCTATCCTCAGGCTGTCCTACAACACTCTGTATCACATCCATTGCTTCTTGTTATACCAGTACTAAGAGACTTGGATGAAAAAAAGCTGTTTGGCAATGATTTCCTGTGATATCTTATGCTTGGTCTTTGCACAGGTTTTATTGCAAGCTTAACTAGTATGTATATTAGTTTTTATTTGATTTATAGCCATGAAATGTACTATGCCTTGGTTGCTTTAGTGTGGAGGGACTGTGTGAGGTGGAAGAGAGTAAGTGCTCACTGTTTTTACTCCCACTCAAGT
This sequence comes from Scylla paramamosain, assembly GCF_035594125.1. Lineage (NCBI taxonomy): Eukaryota > Metazoa > Arthropoda > Malacostraca > Decapoda > Portunidae > Scylla > Scylla paramamosain. The sequence continues at coordinate 217,470 of NW_026973680.1, read as the reverse complement.
CTTGCCTACAAAGGTATTCACTCCCCTGTGTAAGGTTCGTGTCTGGCCAGGAGGTTCTGAACCCCTTTGGTGAAACGCTTCACTGATACATCTGATGAAATGCTTCAGTACACCTTATTGATAACATGAGTGAGATGCTTCAATACACAACAGTTGCTAATTTTTGTTTAGTGTCAAAAGCATTTCATCTTATCAACTACTCACCCCTAACTGACTGTCTTCAGCCTCTCTCTCATTGGCACATTATTGCATCTCTTGCTATCCTCTACCACATTTTTCACACTGACTGCTCTTCTGATCTTGCTAACTGTATGCCTCCCCTCCTCCCATGGCCTCGCAGCACTAGACTTTCTTCTTTCTCTCACCCCTATTCTGTCCACCTCTCTAATGTAAGAGTTAACTAGTATTCTAAATAATTAATCACTTTCTCTGGTAAAATCAGGAACTCCCTACTTCTGTATTTACTCTTTCCTATGACTTGAGCTCTTTCAAGAGGGAGGCTTCATGACACATCCTCCAATATTGGATGACATTTTTGACACTTCTTTTGGGACTGACACATCAATAGACTTTCTCCTTTGCTCTTTTTGTTGCCCTTGGCCAGTGCCCCTCTTGTATAGAAAAATAAATAAATAAAATGAAAGTAAAAATAAAAAATCATAATGATGGCATATGGTGCACAGACCTGGTGGTGGTGAGGGAGCGCCTGGCATCCGTCAAGAACAAGGTGCTGGTGCTGTCTGGCAAGGGAGGCTTGGGCAAGTCCACTGTGAGTGCCATGCTGGGCCTTACCTTGGCCCTCGATGACTCCAAGGAGGTGAGCTGCACTGCCACACTCCATGTCACCCTTCCACTCACTGTTGTTTGTGTCACACTGACGGTGTCTCATGTTAGTGCTGATTAGTTGAGTGATCAGGATGTGAGCTGGTGTTAGTTTTGAAATTTATTTAGTGCAGAGTGGTTGCTATTATTTATTTATTTTATTGAATATAGATGAAAAGTTATTGAAGTAGGATTGAAACAGTAGAAATGAGTTACTGAAGGGATGCCTGTGGTGTGAGCAGAGTGGACAGCGAGAAGAATTAGTGTATCAAAGATTTGCTGTGCTTTGTAAGAGAGGAATTGAAATGTAGGATGGTGAAAGTGATGAAATGCAGTAACCCATGGATATACTGTAGTAACTGTTAATTGTAAACTCAAACTCCTGCTTGCTGCTGCATTCCCTCTTGCCTGTGACTTGAAATCTCTCAAGAGGGAGGCTTAAAGAGATCTCTCCAATTGATTTTGGATATTTTTGTTCCTTTTAGGGACTGGCACCTTTAGTCTCTCTCTCTCTCTCTCTCTCTCTCTCTCTCTCTCTCTCTCTCTCTCTCTCTCTCTCTCTCTCTCTCTCTCTCTCTCTCTCTCTCTCTCTCTCTCTCTCTCTCTCTCTCTCTCTCTCTCTCTCTCTCTCTCTCTCTCTCTCTCTCTCTCTCTCTCTCTCTCTCTCTCTCTCTCTCTCTTCTTCTTCTTCTTCTTCTTCTCCTTTGGTCAGAGCCTCTTGTGGGACGGGACAGGTCTGAACGCAGCCCTCCTTTGCTTAGTGAGCAGTGCAGTGATGCTCTCTGGTGTCAGTGAGGTTAGCTGCCCACTGTACTGAGCATCATGACAGATTGAGAGAGAACTTTTTATTGAGTGTTGCATGGCTGTGCATCAAACACTGAACACATGTTTGTATGTAAATAAGAATACATCTGTATAAAATGTAGTTTAGACATTGTAAGTGACTGACATAAAAAGTAAAACTAGAAAACTACCCAAAAAAATAAATATTCATTGACTGTAAAAATAAAGCATTAAAATTTATTACAAGTGGTAAGTTAGTTAAAAAAAAAAATAAATAAATAAATAAATAAAAAAATACCAAAAAAAAACTAAATGAAACAGTTAGTTAGCAGTGAAGTGAGTTGACCTTGACTCATGAACTATATTCTTAAATATTTGTGTGCCCCACTACTTTCCAAGAGCTCTGCTTGGAGCGATACAGGTTTTTAAGTGTGTCTTTATGGTTCAAGTGACAGATTAACAAATCTACTAATAGGAAAACCACTCTTGAGAACCCAGCTTATCATCTTTGTGGCCTTGGAAAGTAGTAGTGGTGAGACCAGGGTTCCTGAATATGGGCCAACACAGGGAGTCCTCAGTTCATGGCAATCTTCACTTCACCCATTTCATAATTACGTGCATTTTGCTTTGCTCATTTTTTTAATTTTATATATATATATATATATATATATATATATATATATATATATATATATATATATATATATATATATATATATATATATATATATATATATATATATATATATATATATATATATATATATTTTTTTTTTTTTTTTTTTTTTTTTTTCCAGTAGTACACTTACAGTGGGGGTAGCAGCATGCCCTCCAATATGCTCACTTACTTTTTATAGTACACCACACACACATACTGCACCAAACAGTCTTTTTCTAAATGAAATAAAAGTTAAAACCATACAAAGAATTAGTGAACTGGTGAGTGTAGTGAAGGGATGCTTCATCATGTGGCAATAGACTGAGGAAGGAAGTGTGTGTCAGGTTCACTGCTTACTTAGGATGGTTCTGACACGCCAAAATAATGTTTATGATGCAGCCCAGGAACAGAGCTCACCACTGTTGTAATGTCACCCACAAATGTCTTTTAACTGCAGTAACACTGGCAAAACTGCACTGAAGCACAGCCAGTGCTGCTGCTTGTCTCATTGCTTCTCATCTGATGAAACAGAAAACAGATCACCTTAACAAAAGTACAATAGAAAATGCAGCTACTTATGGCTCACTCACTTCCAATATAGCCATACCTTTGCCACATTGCATTATTATTCTTCCCAATGCATTAAATACAATGATCTTACTTGTCAACAGCTTCATACTAACAATACATCCTGCATGTCACTCAACAAGTGGACAAGTGTAACTCAAGGACACCCTGTATAAGGATCGTGTGAGTTGTTCAGTCTTCCCGGTCATCCTTCCTGTGGTAACATTGCCCCTCCATTGTCTCCCTGGCAGGTGGGGTTCCTTGACATTGACATCTGTGGGCCGTCTCAGCCGCGGGTGTTGGGGACAGCAGAGGAGAAGGTCCACTCTTCAGGTGCTGGCTGGTCCCCTGTGGTAGGTGGCAACTTCCAGGTTCCTATGTTAGGTTTTGTACTGTTGAGGAAAATCTGATAACCTGGGATAAGCTTCAATGGTATTAGTGTAAAAGTGTGTGTGTGTGTGTGTTTGTGTGTGTGTGTGTGTGTGTGTGTGTGTGTGTGTGTGTGTGTGTGTGTGTGTGTGTCAGTCAGTCCTTTTTATTTATTTATTTTTTTTATTTATTTATTTTGTTTTATTTTTTTTTACTTGAAGATTTAACACTTCCATCATGTCAAAATAGTTTCCCAGTTTTCCTTTTTCCTTTTTTTCCCTTCTTATAAATTTCTTAAACCAGGTTAGAGTTTTCCCAATAGTACACTGTGGTGTGAACAAATGCTCCTGTTATTTCCCTGTAGTTGTGAACCAGAAATGCTGTTTCCTTTTTTTTTCCCCCCTTTTTATAAATTTCTTAAACCAGGTTAGAGTTTTCCCAATAGTATTCTGTGGTGTGAACAAAATGCTCCCGTTATTTTTCCCTGTAGTTGTGCACCAGAAATGCTGTCTCATGCGTCGTAGACGAGGATCTGGGTACCCGCCACCCAACGTGATACAGTGCCTTAAGTCCCTAAAACTATTTCGAAACCGAGGATCGAGAGGAGGCAAAAGTGTGGTGCGTCCCATCAAGGTAGTGACCTCCAGTGCCAGAGACGACCGCAGGGTGGAGAAGAGGGAATACAAACACTTTGAGGTGCCGAGAACGTGGTATAGTCTTCCCTCACTCCTCTTATTTAATGCAACGTCTCTGGCCAACAAGATGGACGAAGTGATTGTGACGGTGAGATCTACTTGTGCGGACATTGTGGCGGTTACTGAGGCGTGGCAGATTGTTCCTGAGGTGTGCACGATGCAGGACTACCGGCTCTACCATCACCTCAGGTCAGGGCGCAGGGGGGGGGGAGTGGTCGTTTTCTGCCGCTCTGCCCTCAGCCCCTCACACCTCCCTGTCGATATTCCTGCCGGTGTGGAGGCCCTGTGGGTGAGAGTCACGCCCCCCTCCCATCCCAGCAACACGGCCTCCATCATAGTCTGCGTCGTCTACCACCCCCCTCGAGCCGCCACTGCACAGTTGCTCACCGCTCACATCATCAACACTGCTGATGCCCTGAGGGTGAGGTATCCTGCTGCCAAGCTGGTCATCTGTGGGGACTTTAACAGATTAGATATCAACGATATCCTACACCAGCTCCACCTCACCCAGGTCGTGGACTTCCCCACCCACCAGCAAGCCATCCTCAACCTTATACTCACAGACCTGGGCCAGCAGTACTCGCCACCCAAGCCGCTGCCTCCCATGGGACGGAGCACCCACCTCTCCATACTGTGGTCACCCACACCCACCACCTCGACCCCCCGGTCAGCTGTCACCAGGACCCACCGCCCCATGCCTGACTCAGCCATGAGGGAGTTTGGGCAATGGGTGACACAACACCCGTGGACCGAGGTGCTGGATGAGGAGGACGTCCACGTAAAATGGCAAAATTACGTCGCCACTACCACAGCAGCCTTCCACCACTACTTCCCAGCCAAGAGCGTCACAACGCACCCGTCTGATGCTCCCTGGATGACACCCCGCATTAAAAGACTCATGCGTCAGCGGACCTGGGCGTTCCACTCCTGCCCGGTCCTTTACAGGAAACTAAGAAACAGAGTAATCAGGGAGATTAAGAATGCAAAGGCAAACTATTACCGAGACAAGATACACCACCTCAAGCTGACCAACAACAGACAGTGGTACGCTAAGATCAAAGCTTTGTGTGGCTTACAAAAGCACACTTCATCTCTTCCTTGCACCTCACACCTTCCTGCTAATCTCGCGGCTCAGGAGATGAACAATCACTTTGCTGCTATCTGTCAAACCTTTCCTCCCCTCCACACCACTCCGCTTCCTGCCTATCTGCCCGCTCCCTCCCCTCCACACACTGTCCAGGCGATGGATGTTTTTAAGAGAATACTTAAATTTAAACCAAGATCCACCACACCCACTGACCTTCCTATAAAAATTTACAAGGAATTTGCTGTAGAGCTAGCAACACCGCTATGCTCCATAATAAACGCCTCACTCTCCCAACACTCTTGCCCCACGGACTGGAAGACATCTTACGTCACACCCATCCCCAAAACTTCCAGTCCTCAGTCACTCAATGACCTCAGGCCAGTCTCTATCACCCCCATCCCTAGCCTTATTTGTGAAGATTTTGTATATGACTGGGCATACACCAAAATTTGTAACACCGTGGATATCAGACAATTCGGAAATATTAAAGCCACCTCCACCTCACATTACCTGACCAGCTTCCTTGAATTCATCCACAGCCACCTGGACAAGCGAAACACCTCTCTAGCTGTTGCTTTTGTGGACTTCAAAAAAGCCTTTGATCTTGTTGATCACACTGTTGTCATCAGCAAGGCAGTAAGTCTGGGTCTCCCTCCTAATCTGATAGCGTGGCTAGCCGACTTCCTCACAGGGAGACATCAGGCCGTTCGCTATCAGGGCTCTGTCTCTAATTTCCAACAGCTGACATGTGGAGTCCCCCAGGGGACCAAGATGGGTCCTCTATGCTTCCTCCTCCTCATCAACGACGCCCTCACCGACACCCCCCATCGCTGGAAGTATGTGGACGACTGCACCGTGGGCGTCCCAGTTTCCACCAAGAACCCGGACTACTCACCACTGCAAGCAATTCTGGAGCGACTGCAGACGTGGACAGAGGAGAGCAGGATGACCATCAACCACAGCAAAACTGTGGTGATGCATTTCTGTACCTCCTCTGTACCAGTGCCCCCTCCCCGGCTCACAGTGGGCCCTCACCCCCTCCAGGTAGTCCAATGTGCCAAGCTTCTCGGAGTCACGGTGGACGACCAGCTGACCTGGAAGCAGCATGTCGCCAGCACCGTGAGATCAGCTACCTACAGGCTGTACATGCTGCGCAGACTCAGGTCGCTGGGGACGCCGACAGATGAGTTAAGGGGGGTGTACCTTACCTTCATCCTCCCCAAACTCATGTACGCCTCCCCAGCGTGGTCCTCCTCCCTCACACACACTCAAGAGCTACAGCTAGAGAGTGTGCAGAAAACGGCGTGCAGGGTCATCCTTGGCCCTGCATACACCACCTATGAAGAAGCCCTGACCACCCTGAGTCTGTCCAGAATATCCACCAGGCACCGAGAGGCTCTGGAGAAGTTTGGGAGGGGACTAATGCATCATCCGCGTCTCAGAAACATGCTGCCGCCCGACGCGCCTCGCCCTGTCCGTGCCACCAGACACCACAACAAAATAACGCCCCTGAAGGCGCCGCGCACGGACCAGTACAGACTCAGTGCGATTCCCACCATGGTGCGAGCCATCAATCGATAGTATTTCCCTCCTAGATTAGACTTACCTTTAGGATTAATGTTAAGTTTTCCCCATCCCCTATGTACATTTTCAGTTTGTCAACTGCCCAAATAATAAACCGTTTATTATTATTATTATTATTATTATTATTATTTAAGCATTCTTGTACTTCAGCCCACAGAGTTACAGTAGTTAAATTTTTTTTTTTTTTTCTTCTTAATTATCCCTCACATTAAGTATTACCTACCTTGTTACTCTGGGAAGAAACTCTGCTTTCTATTTTCATTTATTTTTTATTTATTTGTATTTATTTTTTATTTGATTCAGATAATTATTTGTATATGATGGATAAATACTTCACATAAATAATTTGTTGGCACACACTCTTCAACTAAATCATTTGTATATAACAGGTACTCTTTAGATAGATCATTTGTATATGACAGACACTTCAGATAAATCCTTTATATATGACAAGACAGTGTACCCTTTCAGTATGTGTCTGACAATCTGGCTGTCATGTCCGTTGGGTTCCTGCTCAACAGTGCAGACGATGCTGTCATCTGGAAGGGACCCAAGAAAGATGGTAAGTAGTAGAAATAGGTCACCTCTAGTGTCTTTGGTTTTGTAAGAAGAGGAGACCAGAAGCCAATTAAAGGAGCCTGGAGAAAGCCACTGAGGGGAAGACAGAGTGAGATGGAGGGATGAGATTGTGGTAGAACAGCAAAGGATAGGAGGCACAGAGGAACATGAAAGGGACAGAAATGGTTAACTGGAGGAGACTTGTACATGACACCAACCCTGCACTCACTCCAGGGAAATGGTCAAAGGAGAAGCGTTGCTGATTTTGTCAGTCCGTTAAATTTTATGTGGAATCAAGAATTATCATCGTGAGGTTTTTTTCATTTCTTTTATTTCATGTATCTTGTTTACTTTAAGAAATGTAAGTGTATAAAGATGTTGGGTGACAGGAGAGTAATGTAGTTTTTAATGTTGAAGTGATTGACGAGGTAGTGTTTAAGCATGTAGCTGTGGATGTAAGACTGAATATATTGATGTGAGGTTTGAAATGAGTACAGTGGAGAAAGTGTGAGGGAAGAATTAATAGTGTTTGATGTGGGATTGCTTAGAATATAACAACATGAGATGAGGGAAGCTACAAGAAGCCCACACATGGCAGTCCCTGTATGAAATATACCCTTCCATTTCTACCTATCCTCCTCATCCAGAAATTTGTCTTTACTTGTCCTTAATGACTCAGCACTAATAACCTTTTTACTAAGCCTGTTTCTTTCATCTATCACTACTTGATAACCAATTTCTTTGTATCTCTCTTTCAAATCTAACTTTATTGGGTTTGAGCCTGTTGTTTCTTGACCTGTCCTCATTACTGACTTTCAGGATTTTCTTTCACACTTGTGATTTTCCTTATACCACTTAAAGACCTCCATCATTATCATGTGGGAATTTTAAAAGTAAGCATAAATGTTAGTTGACTTTCATAAAAGCATGCAGTGTTCTCTCCACATGCTGGTCATCTGTGTTGGGGCTGAGCTCAAGCTTGACACAATTCCTTCATCTTTGAGCTTGATGCAGTTCCCCTTTCTGTCTACAATGATAGCAGTCCACATACTCAGTTCATATGCACAAAATAGTGCTTGACTCTGACTCTGGCGTTAATGTCAGTTTCTTTGGTTAGGAAGGCGGAGTTGTACCTTCCCTTCATGTGACTTGTTTCCCTCACCAGGAAGTGGCTCTGCTGGATGTGAGGAAGGAAATCACATTCTGCAGGAAAGTGAACATTCCCATCATTGGCCTGGTGGAGAACATGACCACCTTTGTGTGCCCCAAGTGTAAGGTGAGTGAGATGTGTGGTGCCTCTCACCTGTTCATTTGTGTGTCAGCAGCAAAGAGTGGTGGTGATGTAGCTGGGATCCAGCAGCAATCATAGACTCCTTGCAACCAAGACCACCTCTTGGCTAGGTGGGAATTCATGTGTGTTGTGTAAAGGGACAAGATTGATGGCGACAGACCACACCTTTCTTATCAATGGAAGATTTTTGGCAATACAAAAGTCAACCAGTTTAAATGAAATTAACAGAACAAAAAAAAATTACACAATTTTTCTGCCAGGATGAAACAAAAATTTTTCAATAAGAAATCTTGCAAATCTTGTATTAGGTAAGCCATCTTAAGAGGAGTATGTCAGGCTTGTCTTATCTTGATGCACCATGAATTTCAGACCAAGACGGCCGTCTTCCCTGCCACTACTGGGATGTGACCCCCAGCTGGCAGAGGATACTGAGATGCCACTGCTTGGCCAGCTGCCGCTGGACCCCCGGGTGGCCCAGGCATGTGATGAAGGCACCAACATTCCGACACGAGCCAGATGCTGCTGTCACTCAGGCATACAAAGACATTGCAAACAGTAAGTGTTGTTTTAAATGGAAGATTCTTTATCTGGAATTCAATCTTTGTTCCAGGCCACCACCCCCACAAAGGAGGTAGTAAAGACTGTGTGTGTGTGTGTGTGTGTGTGTGTGTACACACACACACACACACACACACACACACACACACACTGCACAAAAACATTGCCTAAGGTTAATTTCAAATTCACCTTGGTGCCTGAGTCTCTAATGGGAAGAGGATGGATCCCTCCTCCTACCCCAACATAAGGGACATTTGCAAAGGCTTACTCAAGTTTGTCAGCACAAGAGCCTGACACCACCGCCTCTTGTTTGCCCCTCACCACACCATGACGGCCCATCCCCTCCCCTGCCCCCTGTGCCTGAGACATTCAGCTGAGCAGATCAGGTGCAGACAAGCCACAGACAGAGTCCTACAGGCTCGTGTCCCATTTTCTATTTACATATGCTCTCCACTCAATCTAATCAGTGTTCCGTGTCAGTGGTCTCTCATTCATGCTGTGCCAATTGTTTGCACAATTGTGGAGAATATTATATGAATTTAGTTCATGCAAACATCTTGACTGGCTAATCTTGTAGCCAGCTTATCCCACATTAAGCATGTAGGGGTTGGCATCATATTAGTATGTGCAGCTAATCACACTAAAGGCAGTGTCACACAGGGCAAATTTCCCCCAGTATGCTGCCCATTTTTGCTGCCAGCTGGGCAAACTGAGCTGTCAGGAAGAATGGCATATGGCTGTGATACCAGACTTGCTGGGAGTATTTGAAATTAAATGACCACTGTACTACAAGCTGTACATGTTAAATAAAAATATATTGTGGTACTTTGAGTAAAACTGTCAACTATAAAACTTATAAAAATGAAGTATATGTGCCAGTGTGTGCTTGTGAAATTACTTACAGTGCTTATTTGACAACTGCAGCTGGGGAGATAAACAATGTGTTGTGAAGGAGACCCGCACTAAGTTTTGCTGGAGTGTGAAAGCTCGACACATTAATTGAGCTATAGTGGATCTAGGCACCATGTTGGCTGTAGGACCTACTTGCGCTGTTGCCACCTCAACCCTGGGGCCCAGAGTGACTGACCATGGCCAGCAGGGTGCAGCCACAGCTTGTAGAGGCAGTGCTGCACAGCCTATATGAGCTGCCAAATAGAGCGAAAGATTTATTACAAGATGTCAACATAACAGCCCAGTCCCTGTGTGATGCCAAACTTGCTGTGTCGCTGGTCTCACCAGCAAAACAGGCAGCATGCTTGCAGAAATTTGCCTTGTGTGATGCTGCCTTAAGTCCTCAGCCAGGCACTGCCTACAGTGGGACTTCCCAACACCCTACTGCTGGCTTGTTCACAGAGGAGATAGCAGGCACTTTTGAGGTGGTATTTATACCAGACAGAGTCCAGACTCCAGACTCAATGAAGTAGAATGGCTGCAGACTTGACCCTGATGGTAGGATTTCATATGATTTCACATGAGGCAGGTAGTCACAAGAACCATACACAATGTCAAGGAAAATGAGATAAAGTGTAAATAGAGGAGCAATGTAAAATAGAAGTGGTTTGAAATGTTGAAGAGATGATACATCTTTCTAAACATGTGTTTTTTTTTCCCTTCATTGTTGCACATCACCATCCTCCATTTTCCCTGCTCATGTAATCATATATTCTTTGTCCTCTTGGTTAATTTCTTGTGTGCTAATCTCTGGTCTCTTCCTAAATAATCAGCACAAGGCCATGTTTTATCACTAAGTCTCGCTGGTCTTCCCTCCCACTCACCTGTATTACTTTTTGTGCAGGTGAAGCAGTGAACTCTTGTTTGAAATCTGAGAGGTTTTGTGATTATGAATGTAGAATAGATATGTATGTTACCCTTTCCTTTTAACACTTTTCACTTTCATTACTTCTCCATTGCCAAGCTGATATTTATTTAGGAACAAGAAATGAACAAAAGATTTGAAGAATTAATAAATGGATACCTGCTCCCTTTACATCTTACTTTTCCCAGTTAGAATGATTTCAGTTGGCCTTAAGGCATTGCTTGTAGGGTTACATAGATGTCTTGGCTGCCTCTCTTGGAGAATGTCAGACTGATGCATAAGTAGATGGAATTTCAGTGGATGCACTAAACACTGTAGTAATGATTCAATGTTTATTTCAGAAATCAAGGAGTACTGTGACGCAGTCCCAAGAAGCCACTTGACCTGCAGCGGTAGCAGCAGCAGCAGCAGCAGTCATCACCACACTAACCAACACATTCTATAGAAAAGTCTTGTTATTCATGCAGAGGTTTATTTTACATTTACTTCTTAAATCCATATTATTAACATCAGTCAGTATTTTCTTTACAAATTGTGGCAGCCTTATTCATCATTCATCCTTAATTTATGCCAGAAAGTTTGGGTGAGAATAAAAACTACATATTACAACAGTATCCAACAAAGTAGTTGTTGCCTTGCCATCTTAAGATTTAGTGTAAGTTTAAAGATTTACCTGTGTTAATGTTTGGTCTAATCCTTCACGGTATCTCCTTGCCTTGGTGTGCTGAGGCTGCAAGGGGATGTAACTTGATAATTATGCAGACATACAGTATAAAAATTTCAGACTAAAGTGAGGGTTGCAACTTTTTTAAGGTTCTGGATTACTGGAGGCTTTGGCAACAATTACTTTGTTGGATGCCATTCCTGTGCACGTTATGAACCATCACGTCTTATCTTGGAGATGAAGGTTTAGTATATAATCGTGAATTGGAAAAATACTTTTCTTGGAGGTTTTTAGTATATAATCGTAAATTGGATAAATACTTTACTTTTAAAAAATCTTACAGTAAGTCCACATAAAAGTTAGCATACATTTATATGAAAATGTTACAAACATTTATATGAAAATGAGAGAAAAGATACTCAGTGATGTTATATATAGTGCATGACTTGTAGTGAGGATAACACTTGTATTGTCACTCTGGAAAGTCACTAACACCAAAAGCAATCAAGGAAATGCCAACATATATTCCATTTTTCTTTCTTTTTAGTAGATGGTTGCCTTGTGATGAAGGAACTTGCTCAAAAATATTTCCTAAAAATCTAAATGTTCACAAGTGAATGGTGAGTACGTTGTGAGAGAAAGATATGAACAGACAGGCAGGCAGGCATTTAAATGTAAATTAAATGTCAGTAACCTTTGGTTACTGCTCAAAGAATTAATGGTGTGGAAGCTTGTGTGAAGTCCCTGATGAAAGATAAATATACCAGCCACTGGATTCACAAAACTCAACAGGATGACACCCCCCCCCCCACCCATTGTAGTATTTGCTGGACTGGTAATTCCTTCTTCCATACTCATCATTCTCCTTCTCAGACCTGTACTTCCTCTTCTCGCTATCCCTTCTGCTGTCATCATGATCTCTGTGGTCACTGACAAACCTCCCTTGCCTGTGGTCAGAATATTCCCACCTGTGATCCCTGTAATTCCCACGATCCCTATAATTCCCATGACCTCTGTACTCCCCTTGATCCCTGCAGCCTCCTTCCTTCCTGTAGTCTTGATGCCTAAAGTTGCCTCTGCACTGTCTGTTGCAGTCAAATCTGTCAGCAGGGAGTATTGGCGGCTTAGGCAGGCTCTTCTTGCAGTGCTGGAACATATCAAATACTGGTCATTTCATAGACAAGGAGCTGCTATAGAGTAGAGAGGAGGGATTCAGGGGATTCTGAACTTTGTTGGGATCTATGTACAGTAGAAACCTCAGTTCACAAACCAAAACAAGTTTTCCCATTTTAATTAATTAAAATACAATTAATCTATTCCAACCTCAGAAACTGCATTATTATTATTATTATTTTTTTTTTTTTCTTTGACAAGAATGAAGTTACAGTAACCACAGAAAGGTGTAAGTTTCTTGGACATCAGGCTATATCATGTCACTGATATGAAGGTCAGGTGCCTTCCCAGCTGTTTGACCTGGGAGCCCTTACCTTACTCCATCTCTAAATCACATGCCTTCATAAATTAATTAAGTCTGCCACTTCCTATTTCAACTTTCAGAATGGTTGGAAAGAGTTATTTGAGAGGAAAAGACAAAATCTTGCCTTGCACCAGGCATGGGTTGGCTGGAAGGAAATATTTGAGCATAAAAGTCTATGTAAAATGGGGATTGTTGCACTACTCATGACAGCACATGCTTTCCAAATTCCACCTTGTGTCTGTGATCCAGGAATTCTTGACAACCTCACGTCTTATAAACCTGTCTAACAGATGCACTCTTTCTTTGGGTATCCAGACAATGGGACATGAGGTGAAATGTAATTGGACAACAGAGCACATACTGTTATGCAGAAAAATCCCTCCTTTACAGTCTTGCTCCAATATTTCCTTCCAGCCAGTGCATGTTTGGTGCAAGGCGAGATGGTGTCTTTTCTCTCTAATTATTATCATCTTTATAACCATCCTGAAAGTAAAGTAAAAAGAGGCAGGCTAAATAAGAAGGCATGCAATTTACTAGAGGTGGAATGGGGTAAAGGAGATCCAGGTCTAGCTCCTCTCCAACAGCTGGGAAGGCACCTGACTTGGGTGACTTGCCAGTGTGTGATAATCACAATGTTCACGGCAGGCATGCCAAAACACAACAGTGTGTGTGTGCTTGCCAGCTGAGGGGGTCTGCAGGGTGTTTGTGCATTCACACACAGAAACACTGTTCAAGAACCATGGCAAAAATTCTTAAAAAATATTCATGAAGTGATTTGTTCATAAATAGGAATGTTCACGAACCGAGGTTCCACTGTGTGTAGTTTAAGGTGTAGTTGTGTGGTGCACTTCAAAGAAATTAAATTGGAGGAAGAATGTTAGGGCTATGCTTTCAGTGACAGTTAGTGACTGGAAATATTTATATTTAAGAAGGATAATGATGAGCATACTTGAGTGATGCAAGCAGATGAAGAATTGTCACCACCTGTGTCAGGGAAGCAGTAAAAATATTGCCTGTGAATGATGAGAGGAAAAGGTAGAGTGATGTCTGACCAACACCTAATGGAGGGAGGGAATTTTTGCGAGTAGATTTAAGATGAATGAGAGCAGGAAAAGCTGACAGAAGTGCTGAACAAGTAAGGTGAAAGGTGATAGAGTAATAGGAGAAGAGAATCACAGGGAGGTGGAAGGATAGAGTAAAAGAAGTCCAGCCAGCACATCTTGACATGATTGGTGAGTTGCATGTGGCCAACTAGCATGTTAGTTATTTTTACCACTGTATTCACCACAGAGAAGCTGCATGCCAAAAATACCTACTAAATGGCAATACTCAAGTTCTTCCCACTTGCTTTGATTGACAATATGGGTCGGTTTTAATTACTTTTCTTGAGAAACATATGCCTTTTTATGAAGTATCACTTACCTCATCCCATCTGCAGCATTTTGTGATGCATGCATATACAAGTGCACAAATTTCTCGTGATGTCAAAGACTTACACAGTGAGTGACTGTATGGTACAAATCAGGACTGCATACAAGAAAATGTGCCACCAAACTGGAGTAAACTGAGTTACAGTACATCACCTGGCTTCTAGGTTTGAGGCTTCTGGAGAGCATGATATGCTCCGCCACTCACACTGACATCCAGAAGAATCATGGGGTTCTGTTCCTTCAGCTGTCTTGCTCCAATAATGATGGGATTTTCCTCTAACTGCCACTATGTGTCAGCCAAAGTCCCACCACTTAACCTTAGGACGACATACTCCACACAGTGTTTGTGGCAGGAAATATCACACTTTCCACAACCCTCAAACTTCTGTTCTAATGTGATCTCTGGGGGAGTGGGGGTGCTTACAGATGGAATGAATCAACAAAGTGTGTGTGTGTGTATACACATGCTTTATCTTGGCTATTTTTCTTTGTTGAGACTGCCTGTGAACTGTGCAAATTTTCTCTGCCTGGAGGAAAGATAAAATAAGCTACACATCAAACAGTGTGAACTGATTTGCATGGGTAATATACAATAGCAGCAAACACCCATATTGATCTGGTGGTGGATTACAACCAGTTTTCTTTTTAAAAACTCTTACAGTTCACTTGCTGCTGCTCCCACTGGCCACTGATTGTGTCTAGGTTAGGCAGTCATGCCTGCTGACTCACCAGTGGAGACGTGATGCAAGTCAGTGACATGATATGAAACACAGGCGTATGAATGAGTTGTGTAAATAACTGGTCTATTTCTTTAAACTATTTTTTTTTCTAAAAGTTAATACTTTGATATCATACATTATGTTTTCATACCAATATTTTCAAAAGATAGGGGAAGGAGGTGGAGAGCATGCAGAGAGCACAACTTGCAGATCAGCTTGGCTTCAGCAACTATACTCCTTTGTGACTGAATATCCATCCCAGTGATGTGAAGTAATTTTCATTACTCTAGGCTGATATCTTAACAAAAGAGGCAGATGAAACAAAGCATCCACACTTGAGCATGCACACACATCAAGCTGATGTCTCAATAAAAAAAGGAAAGCTGAAACAAAGCACCACACATGTGTAACAACAGACATACCTCTGTAAACTGGTTATCCTCCTCAGTATAGTGAGAGGTTGCTTCCTCCTCCAGCTCAGCCAGAAGCTCGAGGTCGAGAGGCACCATGTCCTACCCGTCTTGTGCCATTGTGCTAAAACTGCTGGTGCTTGGGAAGGCCAATGAGGAGTCTGAAACTGAGTGTTTTCATTTAATACAGATAGAGGGGAGTCTGGTGAAAGTTGGTAGTACAGTGGAATGTGAACCAACTGGTATTAAAAAAAAGAATACTGCACTGGTGGCTGACAGAGAAGCAAGACATACAGCTGTTACAAGTTAGGTGTTTTGAATATTATACTGCTTCAGAAGATAAGCAGAAGTAGAATGAAACTGCATGAAAGAAGTATGAAGAGAAAAGGGAGAAATATAGAATGCTTTTAATGAATGCAGAGCTGGTTATACAAGGAAGTCTACTGCCTCCTCACAGGAGGAGGCAGTAGACACCTGCCGAAACGATAATTACTCCCAGTGACGTCTAAAGCACTGTTCAGGGGGTGCTGTGAACTTATTAAACCCAGCTGTGACCTCACAACATTTCCCTTTGTGTCTCACAACACAAGGGGGCAGTCACAGCCTGCCCTCTAAAGACAACTCTCTTCCTCCACACAAATCTACAAGCACCTAATAACACACACACCCTTCACTCAAAATTTTTTAAATCATGGCGACTCCTACACCAGCCTCGGAGTCCCCATCTGGGGAGGGGACCATAAATGTCCCCAGGTCGGACTGTCTTTTGTCGACGACCCTAAGTGTCTTGACAGCCCCCTCAACTTTTTCTTCATTAACTTCTGCAACATTCGCAGTCTAAGATCTAATTTTCAATCTGTAGAACACCACCTCTCCTCTTCTAAACTTCATCTTTTTTTCCTCACCGAAACTCAGGTGTCTGAGGCAACTGACAGTAGCCCCTTTTCTGTTCCCTCCTACTTTCTCTATCCTCATTTTCGATCCAAAGCTGGATGCTGCGTTTATGTGCGCAATGACTTAACCTGCTCTCGTGCCCACGCTCTTGAATCTTCCGAGTTTTCCACCATCTGGCTACGACTACAGAGTCACTCTCATACTAAATTTATCTGTGCTGTATACCTCTCACCTAACTCCTCTGACTATAAGAAATTCTTTGACTACTTAACTTCCAAAGTGGAGCACATTCTGACCCTCTTCCCTTTTGCAGAGATCTCCATTCTTGGAGACTTCAATGTTCACCACCAGCTTTGGCTTTCCTCTCCCTTCACTGACCATCCTGGTGAACTAGCCTACAACTTTGCTATCCTCCACGACCTAAAGCAATTGGTGCAACACCCTACTCGTATTCCTGACCGTCTTGGAGATACGCCCAACATTCTTGACCTTTTCCTGACCTCTAATCCTTCTGCTTATGCTGTCACCCTTTCTTCTCCGTTGGGCTCCTCCGATCACAATCTCATATCTTTATCTTGTCCTATCACTCCAATCCCTCCTCAGGATCCCCCTAAGCGAAGGTGCCTCTGGTGTTTTGCCTCTGCTAGTTGGGGGGACCTGAGGAGGTATTTTGCTGATTTTCCTTGGAATGACTACTGCTTCCGTGTCAGAGACCCGTCTTTGTGTGCTGAGCGTATAACAGAGGTGATAGTGTCTGGCATGGAGGTGTACATTCCTCACTCTTTTTCTCGTCCTAAACCTTCTAAACCTTGGTTTAACACAGCTTGTTCTCGTGCTATACATGATAGAGAGGTGGCCCACAAAAGGTACTTAAGCCTTCCATCACCAGAATCTCATGCACTTTATATTTCTGCCCGGAACCATGTCAAGTCTGTTCTCTAACTAGCCAAAAACTCCTTCATTAACAGAAAATGTCAAACCTTTCAAGATCTAACTCCCCTCGTGATTTCTGGCATCTAGCCAGAAATCTCCAATAACTTTGCTTCTTCTTCTCTCCCTCTTCTATTTCAACCAGATGGCACCACTGCTATCACATCTATTCCTAAAGCTGAACTCTTTGCTCAAACCTTTGCTAAAAACACTACCTTGGACGATTCTGGGCTTGTTCCTCCCTCTCCTCCACCCTCTGACTACTTCATGCCACCTATTAAAATTCTTCGCAATGATGTTTTCCATGCCCTCGCTGGCCTAAACCCTCAGACGGCTTATGGACCTGATGGGGTCCCTCCTATTGTTCTCCGAAACTGTGCCTCCGTGCTTGCACCTTGCCTAGTCAAACTCTTTCAGCTCTGTCTGTCACCATCTACCTTTCCTTCTTGCTGGAAGTTTGCCTACATTCAACCTGTTCCTAAAAAGGGTGACCGTTCTAATCCCTCAAACTACTGTCCTATTGCTTTAATTTCCTGCCTATCTAAAGTTTTTGAATCTATCCTCAACAGGAAGATTCTTAAACATCTATCACTTCACAACCTTCTATCTGATCGCCAGTAAGGGTTCTGTCAAGGCCGCTCTACTGGTGATCTTCTGGCTTTCCTTACTGAGTCTTGGTCATCCTCTTTTAGAGATTTTGGTGAAACTTTTGCTGTTGCCTTGGACATATCAAAAGCTTTTGATAGAGTCTGGCACAAAGCTTTGATTTCCAAACTATCCTCCTATGGTTTCTATCCTTCTCTCTGTAACTTCATCTCAAGTTTCCTTTCTGACCGTTCTATTGCTGCTGTGGTAGACGGTCACTGTTCTTCTCCTAAATCTGTCCTGTCACCCACTCTCTTCTTATTATTCATTAATGATCTAAACCAAACTTCTTGTCCTATCCACTCCTACGCTGGTGATACCACCCTGCACTTTTCCACGTCTTTTCATAGACGTCCAACCCTTCAGGAGGTAAACATTTCACGCAGGGAAGCCACAGAACGCCTGACTTCTGATCTTTCTAAAATTTCTGATTGGGGCAGAGCAAACTTGGTATTGTTCAATGCCTCAAAAACTCAATTCCTCCATCTATCAACTCGACACATCCTTCCAAGACAACTATCCCCTCTTCTTCAATGACACTCAATTGTCCCCCTCTTCTACACTGAACATCCTCAGTCTGTCCTTTACTTATAATCTGAACTGGAAACTTCACATCTCATCTCTAGCTAAAACAGCTTCTATGAAGTTAGGTGTTCTGAGACGTCTCCGCCAGTTTTTCTCACCCCCCCAGCTGCTAACTCTGTACAAGGGCCTTATCCGTCCATGTATGGAGTATGCTTCACATGTCTGGCGGGGTTCCACTGAAACTGCTCTTCTAGACAGGGTGGAATCAAAAGCTTTTCATCTCATCAACTCCTCTCCTCTAACTGACTGTCTTCAGCCTCTCTCTCATCGCCGCAATGTTGCATATCTAGCTGTCTTCTACCGCTATTTTCATGCTAACTGCTCTTCTGATCTTGCTAACTGCATGCCTCCCCTCCTTCCGCAGCCTCGCTGCACAAGACTTTCTTCTTTCTCTCACCCCTATTCTGTCCACCTCTCTAACGCAAGAGTTAACCAGTATTCTCAATCATTCATCCCTTTCTCTGGTAAACTCTGGAACTCCCTGCCTGCTTCTGTATTTCCATCTTCCTATGACTTGAATTCCTTCAAGAGGGAGGTTTCAAGACACTTATCCATCAATTTTTGACCACTGCTTTGACCCTTTTATGGGACTGGCATTTCAGTGGGCATTTTTTTATTAGATTTTTGTTGCCCTTGGCCAGTGCCCTTCCTACATAAAAAAAAAAAAAAAAAAAAACAGCACTGTGTGGGGCTGCAGCATGTAATGTGAGAGCAGGTGAGAGAAGGAAATGAACTGTAATAGAGGTGGTGTCTGCAAAACACATGTGGAAATAATACATCTGACCTGGATCAAGTGAGGAATGGGAAGGCAACAATGAAAAGCTGGAAGAGGCAACCAATGCTACAAATTTTACTTCGGCAAATCACTTGTCTGCTAGATGGTGCCGTTCACATGAGATACACTACACTTTGCCACACAGTCAGTTACTACGCAGACACCACACAAGACGGACGTCGGTCCTGCCTCCTGTTCTGTTGTTACGACTTCTGTTATCGAGGAGTGATAGGAATATTAGTTTTCTTGTTTGGATTGTGTATTATGGTTTCCATTACCTGTTATAAGGATGGAATATTGTCTTGAGTTATCCGTTACCTGATTATAGGGCGGAGTATTGCCTATGGATATCCGTTACCTGATAAGGGCGGAGTGTTGCCTACTTGAATCCGTTACCTGATTTAAGGGCGGATTATGGACTATAAATATCTGTTACCTTGTATAAGGGCGGATTATTGGTTATATGATATCCGTTACTTGGTATAAGGCGGATTATTGGCAAATATTTTATGCTATATATATATATATATATATATATATATATATATATATATATATATATATATATATATATATATATATATATATAACAATATTTGGGCACTCGTGAGCCGACATAGGTGCGAGATGGTTCCATCTTGTTACCCATTATTGGGGCAAGAGGAATATTGCCTTATTTACAAGCCTGGGGGCATTTGACTTCCCAGATTATTATAAGGAAGGAGTTTTTGATTTAAAGTTACCCTGTGTGTGAGGTTAAGGCACCCGTGGGGTTATAAAAGGAACTGCTGTTAAAAGGGGTGGCATATTGTTAACATTAGCCGCCATGTCTAGGACGCCCTCTGATGCTTGCCCCAGTCCTGAGAGATTCAGAACTACCAGCTTGCCACGCACCTCAGCTAACGTAAAGGGACTACACAAGGGGAGTAAACATGAAGAAAGATCCAGATCTAAGAGCCGTTCTACTCGTCATGAGAGGTTAAGTTACTCTCGGTCACCTTCCCCTTCTCCAAAATACGCTGGTGAAGACAGCAATGCGCCTTCTTTGGGCATGATTATGGATGCTTTAATTTAGTTGAGGAAAGACATGGACAAGCTTAAGAAGGAAAATGGGGCTGTGAAGTCAAAAGCAGTTCATAACAATGCTCCCCTGTAGGTGTCAAATAATACTTTGATGCCTGATTCTCAGGAATCACAGGCAGGATTTTCTGGATTTAGAACTCCACTGAGGGAGGACAGTGATGAGGAAGAGGAAATCCAGAGGGATGTTCCTCATGATAGTATATTGTTACAAGGTGCTAAGAATTATGAACCCATGGAAACTGTCTCAAAAGAACTTGACAAGGAAATTGCTGCAATGGTGAACCACCTGTTTATTAATGGCATGAGGCAGGAAGATTACAAAGCCATTGTAGAGGATGAGGTGACATTTAGACCAAATAACTGCCATGCATTAACTCAAATGGATTGCAACCCACAGGTCCTGGACGCACTGCCTGCAGAGGCAAAGAAGGCAGACTTCCGCTTAAGGGAAGTGGGAAAAAAGATATTACCAAGGCAGCTACTATTGTTGTAAAATCGCTTACTGTGCTAGACAAGGTGGCACGTGATGAAGAGCACCAAATTATTGCAAATGAGGTGGCCATGCTCAATGGTGCATTAGCATTATTGGGTAATGCCCACTACAGAAATAACTTGAACAGGCAACATATCATAAAGAGGGACATTAATCCCAAATATTCTCATTTGTGTGCTGACAAGGCTCCCATGATGGGTCTATTGTTTGGGGATGACCTGTCACAAGCCAACAGAAATATTGAGGAGGCAGAAAGGCTGAAAACTAAATTCACTTTTAAGAAGCCTACATCTTGGACTGCAAGCAGTGGCAGATTTGGTGGAGGTAAACAATGTAACTTTTTTGCCAAGGCCTCCTCCTGTGGATTCCCATCCAGATATCAGCCATATGGTTTTCGCAGGATGCCCTCCAGTGGTGAACACAGGCGCTCCTACCCTGCTCAAGCTTGGACAACAAAAAACGTGAGAGGCTGGGGTCAACATATCCCCCGGCATTAACCCAGGTGAAAGAACAATTTGAGGCTGGGCAACTTCACAAGTTTATCAATAAATGGCGTGTGATTACAAGTGACCTGTTCATTTTGGATATGGTGGAACATTGTCATCTGAATATAGATGAAGCTAATATCGGATATTTATTTAGAGAGGATATACAGTATGTCTTTAGTGAGGAAGATAAACTGATTATGCATTAGGAGGTTAAAAAATTGTTAGAGATAAAGGCCATCATAGAGACACATGGACAGGATCAACAAATACTTTCACCAGTTTTTCTGAGGAAGAATAAGACAGGGGATTATAGGATGGTGTTAAATCTTGAAAACTGAACAGGCATGTAGAATATACTCATTTTAAAATAGAAAATTTTGAACAAGTATTACAGTTGCTTAGTCAAGGAGATTATATGGCTTCTATAGACCTTAAGAAAGCCTATTATTCAGTAAAAATTGCAGAGGAACAACAAAAATATCTGTGTTTTAGATGGTTGGATAAGATTTACCAGTTCACGTCTACCTAACGGGTTTTCGGATGGTCCTTTCGTCTATTTACAAAACTTCTGAAGCCAGTTTTCTCTACACTTAGGCATAAAAGCCACAACATCACTAGTTATATTGATGATACGCTTCTGTATAGTAGCTCTTTGCCGAGATGTTTTGATTGCATGAATGACAACATTCAGTTGTTGCAGAGTGTAGGTTTCTGCATAAATGTGGAGAAATCTGTTTTAAGTCCCACTACGCGTATTGAGTATTTAGGTAACGTGATAGATTTGGTGGCCATGACAGTTACCTTGCCGGCGGGTAGGAGGGATGAGATTATACAGCATTACTCTCTTTTAGTCAATAGACAAAGAAAAAATTAGAATTGTGGCAAGAGTGATTGGCCTGCTGGTGGCAGCAATCCCAGCTGTAGAGATGGGGAAGATGCACTATAGGAGGATGGAAAGAGCAAAGATCAAGGCTTTGGAAGAGGCATGTGGAGACTTTAATAGATGGATGAACATTACAGAGGAGATTAGAACAGATTTAAACTGGTGGATTAAGGAATTGGAGAGTCAAAACAGGAAAATATTCAGAAATGCACCAGATACTGAGTTGTTCACAGATGCTTAAAATCTAGGATGGGCAGGTTGCCAAAATAGCATCACTACCAATGGCAGATGGTCCCCTGAAGAGGTGCGTTCGCACATTAATGCGTGAATTATTGGCTATGTTATTCTCATTGAGATCTTTTACACATCTCCTTAGAGGTTTACACATTATGTGATAACACCACAGCGATTAATTACGTGAATGAGATGGGAGGTGTTAAGTCAATAGTTTGTGATGACATTAGTAGGAACATCTGGGAATGGTGTCTTAGTAATGGGGTATGGGTGACAGCTTCCCACATACCAGGCAAATGTAACGTCATGGCCGACGAGGCATCACATTACTTTAATGACGGACATGAGTGGCAGCTGAATGAGATGATATTTGAGGAATTGTCTTCTATATTTGGGAATCCTTGTATAGACCTATTCGCTTCACGTTTGAACAAACAAATGACTCCATTCTGTGCATGGACACCAGATCCAGAGGCTGCATATATTGATGCAGTTACAATTCCGTGGGCTAAATTTAAATTGGTTTACCTCTTTCCTCCCTTCTCTCTGATCTCTAGATGTCTGCTGAAGTTAAGGGAGGAAAGGACCAGAGGATGGATCATAGTGCCACTTTGGCCATCACAACCGTGGATGGGGGTGCTCCTTCGGATGCTAGTAGACGACCCTCGGGTCATACAGAGAAGGAAAAATGTGCTAATGCATCCGTCAACTGCTGAGGAACACCCAATAATGAAACACACAAATCTGATGGCTTGTCAGTTGTCCGGAAACAACTTGGAGAACGTGGCATATCTAAAGAAGGTACGGAAATCATTATGGCCTCTTGGAAACCAGCAACAGGTAGACAATACAACACTCACATCAAGAGGTGGACACTCTTTTGTAGTAGAGGGAACATTAATCCCATTGCACCATCTATAGCAGATATATTAAACTTTCTGTCTCGTAACTTTCAAAGGAATGTGGGTTATGAAAGCATTAACACGGTGAGAGGGACTCTATCTGCAATAGGAATTATGGTGGAAGGCTGCAGAACGGGCAATCACCCACTTGTCAACAGATTTCTGCGGGGAGTCTTCAACTTACGCCCTTCTACACCCAGGTACGCAACGACCTGGGATGTGAAACTTGTATTACAAAAGATAAGACTCATGGAACCACTACACAGCCTAACACTGAAAGACTTATCGCTAAAAATGGTGATGCTGATGGCAATGACACAAGCAGCCAGGATCCAAACTTTGCACTTATTGTTGGTGAATATGGCATTTGGAGAAGAATCTGTTTCAGTTTTGTTAGGAGGTAACATCAAGCAATGCAGGCCAAAATTTAATGTTCGTACTATTGTATTTAAAGCTTATCCTCAGGATTACAGATTGTGTGTAGTTAAGGCTATGAAAGAATATATAGAAAGAACTGAGAGGCTAAGGACAGAATCTGGAAATGCAGATGGGAGACTACTCATAAGTTATATAAAACCCCATAGGGGTGTTTCTAAGGACATGGTGGCAAGGTGGCTTAAGACCATGTTATGTAAGTGTGGGATTGATACCAAGAGGTACACAGCAGGTAGTATTAGACCTGTGTCAGTGTCTAAGGCCAAGGCACTGGATGTGCCTATTGCCACCATCATGGCAAAAGCTGGTTGGACGCAGGAAGCCACATTTGCTAAATATTATAATAAGGATATACAAGGGGAAATAGACCCTTTTTCAAGAAGCAGTGCCAGGCTCAGTATAATGTAAGGTTTGAAATGTTATCAGCAGTAAAAATCATGTTCTATTTTCATAAATGACAATGGGGTTTTTGTAATAGGAACTTTTATTTACACCTATTTACAAAATGTGAAATTTGACAGAACCCTTTACATACAACACCCACATGACTTTAAAATCTCATGTGAACGGCACCATCTAGCAGACAAGTGATTTGCCAAAGTAAAATTACAGAAGTACATGAGACTTACCGTAGGTTAGTTGAAATGTGCTTCGGATTTTGCGAGGCACATCACGTCTGCTAGATGGTAGAGTTCACATGCCCTCCACTCCCTCCCTTTGTTAATTGATGATTCTTGGTTTACACAACAAAAATTCAAGGACTGCAAGGGTTGGGAGATAATATTTCATGTGGGTAGTTGTATCTTTAAAGACTGACTGTGTGGCAAAGTGTAGTGTATCTCATGTGAACTCTACCATCTAGCAGACGTGATGTGCCTCGCAAAATCCGAAGCACATTTCAACTAACCTACGGTAAGTCTCATGTACTTCTGTAATTATATGTAAAGCTGCACACTGTAAAAGTAGACTGAATCTTGTTGCCTCTAGTGTTTAGCTTCAGCCTGCTTCAATAGGGAGACTGCCTGCCTCTGTGTTTAGGACACTGCACTGTTCAAAAAGACATAAGCACAAAACTGTTATTTGTTAATGATGATTTATCAATATAAATAAAAGATATATACATTTTAATATTTCCAGTCTATTACTTTACTTAATTTTACTTAGAGAGAGAGAGAGAGAGAGAGAGAGAGAGAGAGAGAGAGAGAGAGAGAGAGAGAGAGAGAGAGAGAGAGAGAGAGAGAGAGAGAGAGAGAGAGAGAGAGAGAGAGAGAGAGAGTCTTCGAATTATAAAGTTGGCAGCAAAAACAATGACAAAATTTTCAAGTGTCAATCAACATCCGCATGCCATCCAATCACTGTATCACTTAGCCTTGCTCTCAGGTGATTAAAAAATGATCACGAGGAAAACAATAATAATAATTTAGTTTTACTCCTTAAGAAAACTGCAGAAACAAACCTATCACTCATGTAAACTCACTCATGTGGTTCTTCCATGGACCACATGCCCCTCCTTTTTTTATTTATTTTTTTTGTTTATTTGTTTTCATGATTTATCTAAAGGATAATAGCTAGATATTATTACTGTTTCTTTATTCATATATATATATATATATATATATATATATATATATATATATATATATATATATATATATATATATATATATATATATATATATATATATATATATATATATATATATATATATATATATATATATATATATATATATATATATATATATATATATATATATATATATATATATATATATATATATATATATATATATATATATATATATATATTTTTTTTTTTTTTTTAATTAGCTTAGGGCAAAGCTGACCAAAAAGGTGATTACAAATATTTTTAGTGCAAAATTTTATGTGATGGCAAGATTTAAGGGTGCACCATTAAAAGAAGGAAGGAGGCAGCAGGCACAGCTTCTACATCAGCTATGCATACACCAACTGCAGTTACTTGGACACACTGCAAACTGAATGCAAACTGAACACAACTCCAACAAGATAGAAGCAAACATTCTGACCACTACAACATCATACTTCAAAGGTAAATATTAGCTAATAAATTCTGTTCCAACTTTTGCATACTTACATTTCTCAGTGACCAGTTTCTCTAGAATGAGTCCATAGAAACCCTCCAAGGAAGCTTTGAAGTGAGTTGTGCTGGCTTTGGTTTCTGGTTCAAATATCCTGGAAAAGAAAAAAAAAGCAGTCAGGTGGATCTGGTCTCTGGTTCAAGGAAAATCAGTTCATATCAACTAACTTTGGTTTCTGGTTCAAATATCATCTAATGGAAAATAAGCTATCAGCTAACTTTGGTATCTGGCTCAAATATCATGTAAAGGAAAAAAGTATCAGTCTTGCACCACTGAGAAACACTGACTGATAGAAGAAGTGTTCAGAAAACTTTACACCCACAATGACAACTGGAGCAAGGTTCTTCAAAGTAAGGGAGCCTCCCTGCACTATGCACAATAACTAAGCATGTATAACACCAATATAAGTATGGTTGGGTGGCCATTTTTGTTGTGATATCAAAGCACAGAGCACACCACCTCCTCGGTTTGGGTAACCCAAATCACCCGAGTCACCCGAGTCATGCAAAGAGAGCGTTCAGTTGAGAACTGGGTGACCCGGGTAACCCAAGTCACTTAACTTAACGCACCCCTGGTCTCTGACATGGAAGCTGTGGCCATTCCAAGGAAAATCAGCAAAATACCTCATCAGGTCCCCCAACTAGCAGAGACAAAATGCCAGAGGCACCTCTGCTTAGGAGGATCCTGAGGAGGGATTGGAGCAATAGGACAAGATGCAGATATGAGACTGTGATTGGAGGAGCCCAATGGAGAAGAGAGGATGACAACATAAGCAGAAGGATTAGAGGTCAGGAACAAACACATAACTAACAAAACACATGTTTGAGTGCAGCTCACCTCTCCCACTCCTGAGCAGCCTGACCTCCTGACAGTCACCAAGTCAAAAGCAAGGTCAGCAGGGTTCCTGAGGGTCTGGACCATGAGGTGGGGGTGTCCCAGGATGGTCACCAGCTGGGATGCCTCAGACAGTGGAATGGAGATGTTTACAAAGTTATCCCATGAGTTCTCTGTGAGTTTGGCACCACAGGAGCAACACAACACATAGTCTGTGAGGAACAGCAGTTGTTAGCACCACCCAGGAACACCACCACTCACCAGTCAAAAATCATGGTCAGTACTCATTATCCCAAGAGACATTCTATTTTACCAGTCAAATACATAAAGTCACCCATCACACACCTTCAATCACCAGTCACCAGTCACACTCCTCAGTCACCACTCATCAATCAAGATCCTCATCATTACTCACTATCCTAAATGACATCCTAAGTCACCAGTCTACTCTGAAATTCTTAGTCACCAGTCTCCAGTCAATAGTTAATAGTCTGACATCCTTAGTCACCATTTTGACATTCCCAGACGTCAGTCATCAGTCCAGTGATTATTACTATGACTGTCACTTGAGACTCTCTTATGAACAGAATGCATGCATCAAAATGTCTTCATATGAAACGTCACTTAGTGCAGAAAGGCATTAAAAACATTTTCAATTTATAGGAAAGATTCACATGTAAGTGCAGGAATCAAAGATGAACATGAACACGCTTTACAAAATACTGGAATGGTAGCAATGTTCCCTCCCACAGTAGGTTGACCAGGTAATGAATGTGTTACACAGGCTGTGATATCATTCCATCATACAGGAAATTCTTTACAAAAGAGAGGACTTTACTTTGGAGAATGCTTCACTAAATATAATGAGCTCATTACTCTCACTTCAAAAGCCAGTGAGGCTTATTTCGTGAAAAGACAAAGGCAAAAATTCTTTCATCTATTTCATTTACTTAAACTAAGATAGAAAATATATTCTGTCCTTTTTCAGTAACAATAAGAAACACTAGTCTTTAGTAATTCCTAGTGAAGGAGAGTCACTGCACTACTACTGGGACGACTCAACCACAAGAGGCGTCATGATTCCAGTTTTCATTTTCAATATTATGTTTCATTTTCAATGTTATCCTTGACTTGAATTATTGCTGACACATTTTTGTTTCCGGAAGGTTTAATACTCAGTTTTCCTGTTGATATGAAAAAAAAAAAACTGTTTGGGGAAAGTTTAATTAATATGGTGATAGAAAATATCTTAAATATATTTGAGGAAGTGTCAAGAACATTATGAGAGCACCAGTCAGCAGCCACATTAGAAGGGAAAGAGGCTCAGGGTGTGACTTCCAGATCACCTCGGCCTGCACTGACTGTAAATATAGCAGGATTTATATCCTTACAAGACACTTGACCCTGTAAGACAACTATACTCTATTCAAGAAATTTATAAATACATTCCCTCCTACTAGGTGGTGGCATGTCAGGCTCTGGACTCATCTCTACTGGCTGATGACTTCCTGGACCATGGTGGGTTTACCCTGAATTTGGTGACTTTCAGGCACTGTCTTCCACAGCCTCCCACAGCCCAAACACCTCAATAATTCCCTTATTAATTCTTACACCTCCATAATTTCTTCTTCTTGATATCTTTTCCCTAGTCTCTATAGAGTCATTGTTCTTGCCAGCTCTCCTCCAAGCATAGTCATATATATTTTCCTTTGACAATTGTTTCTGTCTCAAGTCCTTCCTTACACAGTCTATCCATATAAGGTTTAGTTTTCCTCTTGCTCTCCTGCCTTGCACCTCTATCTCCATCACACTTCTCCTGACATATGACTCTTTCCTTCTCTTCACATGGCTAAAACACTGCAGCCTTTTTTTCCTGTGTCCTTTGAAATATCTCCACTAGTTTTACATTTTCTTCATATCCAAGCTCCAAATTAATGACCCATGTATCTATCTGTCCATCTGTCCATATACCAGGTTGGCAATCCCACACAGGGTGGCCCAGACAAAGCACCATCCGCTCATACACACATCATTCACACTCTTAGTCCTATCAGCCCCTAATGGAGAGGCTATTCACCTAATATAGTATAAAATAACTATAACAATCTCAGTGCCACATAATCAGTTGGCTTGGTGCTTCAAACACAGAATATTAAACCAACAGGAATGAAGGAGTAAATGAGATGAAAAGATAATGATAAAAGATGTCTCTACTCTCTTCCTCCCTCAGGTCTTTACTTAGGGAATATAACAAGGATGACATGAGCAAAATCCTTAGGTTCAGTGATCAGGATAGGACAAGAAATAGTGGGTTCAAGCTTGATAAAGCTAGCTTTAAATGAGATACAAAGGAAAAAGTTTTCAAATATAGTGGTTGATGAATAGAACAGACTCAGTAATCTGGTTGTTAGTGCTGAGTCGTTAGGAAGCTTTAAAAGAAAACTAAACAAACTTGTGGAAGGGGGTGATGGGTGGAAATAGGCAGGCATGTTTCATACAGGCATTGTCATGTTAAGGACTGATGGCTGCCTGCAGCTTCCCCTATTTTCTTATGGCTGTTAATGTCCTGTCAATATGGAGCTTTTAAAAGAAAACCAGATAAATTCAGGTATGGGGATGATAGTAGAAATCAGAAGGCATTTCTAACAGGAAATGCCAACTGTGGGTTGATAGATCCTTGCAGCTTCCCTTGTATTCTTATGTTCACATGTACTCACCCTCCATCCTCTTAATGTTGTGAAGGAGTTCCTGCAGGCAAGACTCAGCATTGGGAGAGTCCATCTTATTCACCATAAGGAGTGCTGGCTTACTCAGCAGGTCAGGTGAATACAGCTCCAACTCCTGTGTGTACAGGTGTGGAGGAGTAAGTACAAAGGAATATAAATGAAGGAAAAAGAGCAGCAGATTTCTTGGCCCTTATGAGACTTTGTGGTAAGATGCAAAGGAACAGGAAAAAAAGAGCAGTGGATTTCATGGGCCTCATGACGATGCCTGCGATAAGGTACAAATTAACTCAAGAGGTAAAAGAGTAGATCTGTTGGCCTTTTTTTTGGGGGGGGGAGAGGGATGTTTGTCATAAACTACACTAATTAAAGTAAAGATGAAGTGTGTGTGTGTGTGTGTGTGTGTGTGTGTGTGTGTGTGTGTGTGTGTGTGTGTGTGTGTGTGTGTGTGTGTGTGTGTGTGTGTGTGTGTGTGTGTGAAGGGTAAGTGCATGACAGGCTGTCCCTGTGATGTCATGCCTTGGGGCAGTGGTTTCCAACCTTTTTGAATTCTTGCCCCCCCTTCATTAAATGACAAGTTCCTTGCACCCCCTCCACTCTGGTTTAAATACTGCTATTTACTGTCATAGTCGGCACAAGTCAGAGATAAAAAATTATACAATACATAATTATGTATGTATACCAATTATGTATTCCATCAGAATCAATAATGTTGACATATAATCATCTACTAAGTAATTTTTCTACTTTATGAAGTGCTTACGCCCCCCCTGGCAGCCCTTCGTGCCCCCTTAGGGGGCCACGCCCCACAGGTTGGAAACCACTGCCTTGGGGCATCATGCAAACTCTGAGACACTGGTCTGGAGACAGGATGAGGCAGGATGAATCAACCAGGAGAGGGTTTCACAGGAGATCACGTCTTTGTCAGGACTCACAGAAACATGAGTCTGACATGTTACCACTCAGGCCAAGGTGGTCATCATGACCCGAGTGGATTTTGGTTGACCGACTGTCCTGTCACTGCCACAAAGACTCGGCTTCCAACATGACTCAAACTTGGGATCACAAATTCACATCCATGTGTTTACCAGCAGGGTGTGTCTGACATCCCCAAGGAAGCCACAAGCCAGACACTCATTGTAGGCTACATGTCAACACTGTACAGAGTTTCCCCAAGTCATGATAGAGTTCTGTTCCAACATCATGTCATAAATTGATAAAAACAGAATCAAAACTAAAACATTTTGTCCCCATACAACCATAAATGCACAGAATCAGTATTAAGAGCACAAGCAAATAACTCTCCTATTAGTTAGAATGAGAGTAAAGCTGCCAATCAACACAAAGCAACAGCAAGTCAAAACAGTAAACACACAGACATCACATTCACCCAAAGTTCCTCAGCCCCACACACCCCTGCAGGGCACTGGGCACCCACACACTCACCCTGTTGACCAGCATGACATTCTCGGTGGGTGAGCGGTATGGCTGTTTGGGTGACAGCCGGAAGCCGTTGATGTCCACCACAAAGAGGAGGAAGTGTGTCCGCTCCACGTGGCGCAGGAAGCGGTGCCCCATCCCCACGTTGGCCCAGGCACCCTCAATGAGTCCTGGCAGGTCAGCGATGGTCAGCCGCCGCATGTCACTGTACTCCACCACACCCAGGGTCAGCTGCAGCGTCGTGACTGGTGGAGGGAACAAAGTATAACGTTAGAAATTTAAATGATGAGTTATTTCAAGAGAGCAGCATACAATTAGGCTTATAATGTGCTGTTTTGTTTCTCTTCAGTTGATTTTGCATTTTGTGTTTGTCTGATATGTTGTATCTGTACTATTTTAATAATAATAATAATAATAATAATAATAATAATAATAATAATAATAACAATAATAATAATCTATTTATCTATCTATCTATTGTTACAAGTTCCTAGTTAACCAAAGTTGGAGTCAGGTCATGAGCTTGGGATGAATTGTGGCTGGCCAATGGAAATGTACATGCCAGGCCCAGGTGGACTTAACCTAAGCCCAGGTCGGGGGTAAAGCTGACAGATATTCTTGGTGGGCTGTAGTGAGCTGTGTTGTGCCTCTGCTTGGGAGTGGTGGGTTTGCTTGTAGCTGCTACACTCTATGCAATGGATAAGTACATGTACCTTCAGTTTTCATGATACTTGTCTTGGTTTATTCAGTGAGAGCAGTTATGTTATTTAATGCTGCTTTGTGGTGGTGGTTTTGGTGAAGTGCTTTGTGGTTTGTCAGTGATTATCAACCATGGTGAGTTTATGGTGTATGTTATTATTTCCTGTTGGAGGGAGGAGTGTATTGGTGACAAGTGGAATAACAAGTGACTGTTGCTAGTCTAGTAGTGAATCATGAGAGTACTTAATCTGTTTGTCAAACTGCTGTGATGTAACATCTGCTGGCCTGTCTATCCCTTCATTTTTCAATAGGCAGCTTTGTTTGCTATAAATTGTTCAATATATTAAGATAAAGTTTACAAGCACTTGATTTCCTTTTACCCCTGACCTGAGTTATGCAATGGATGATGTTCTTGTCTTAAAGTGAACATAACAACCTTGAGTCAGGTTATCCAAACTTGCTTATTCACTTGGCCAACTGCCTCCATCTCATAATATTATCTATGCTGATAAGGAGAAATAATGTGTAATAATAATAATAATAATAATAATAATAATGATAACAACAATAATAATCTATCTAAATAAAATAAAATTCATAAAATAAAATAAAATGTACTACTACTACTACTACTACTACTACTACTAATAATAATAATAATAATAATAATAATAATGATAATAATAATAATAATAATAAAAATAATAATACAGATTTCATTGAATTATTTTTTTATATGCTTCTCCTCTAATTAATTCCTGTATTCAGTTTTATTACATGCATGTCATGTTTATGAAGCAATACTTGTACCTAAAAAAGTACTTTCTACATAACTTTCATGAGCCCAAGACAGATTAGCAAAGTAGAGGCATGAAAAATATTCATAGTTGTCTAGTCTTGGGAATGGTTCTCTGTTTCCTTGGGCAGGCTGTGGCTCAGAGGCAGGAGATGAAAATGATGAATTGTATGAACTATGGGAATACTTCTAGACTGAAGTGTGGTGACAGACAGACAAACATATTTATGGACAAAGAGAGAGAGAGAGAGAGAGAGAGAGAGAGAGAGAGAGAGAGAGAGAGAGAGAGAGAGAGAGAGAGAGAGAGAGAGAGAGAGAGAGAGAGAGAGAGAGAGAGAGAGAGAGAGAGAGAGAGAGAGAGAGAGAGAGAGTACAAATAGTGAGAAGACATGAAACAGTATAAAGTAAAGGCAATGAGCAGTGCAGTCAAAAAATCAAGCAAACATGAGGCAGAGTGAAGTGGAGATGATGTGAACAAGGAGAGAGAGGTGCAGAATACTCACAAGGGTAGCTGGCCACCTTGGGTCTGGCCCTGGAGATGGCCCACAGCAGTGTGGACTTGCCAGCATTAGGGAAGCCCACCAGACCCACATCGGCCAACAGCTTCAGTTCCAGCTTCACAATGTGTCCCTGTGGATGCGGGAACATAGGAACATGAGAACACATCATCAAAAGGGATAGTGCAAGAAGCCAGCAGGTTTGTACATAGTTTTTCTCACCCCCACAGCTGCTAACTTTGCACAGGTGCCTTATCTGTCCATGCACAGAGTACATTTTGCATGTATGAGAGGAGGTTTCCATTTCAAGACACTTGTCCTCCAATTATTGATGATCCTTTTTGACCTCTCTTTAGGGACTGGCATTCTAGTGAGCCTTTTTTTTCCTTTTTAACCTTTTGTTGCTGTTGGCCAGTGACCCACTTACATGAAAACAAATAAATCAATAAATAAATAAACCAAGGAAGTGCCAGTGTTCCTGATGCCCCACCAGTACCCACCTGTCCCTTCTGCCCATTGTACTGGTTGCTGGGGTTGCTGCCCTGCCCACCTCAAGCCACCAACACCTTGTCCCCTGCACAGTTTATCTCACCTGAAAAAATAAATAAATAAATAAAGGAAGAAAAGATAAAAATCACATCTTAACTTAGGGAAATATTTCTACTGATTACAGCTTAACTATCCTACACACACACACATACACACATACACACTAACAACTGATTACTGAGTCCATTCCATTCATCCACCAGTCTATTTCAGAACCAATTCCTTCCTATCAATAAAAAAAAGTTTTCCTAACAAGAGATCAAAGAGAAAATAAAGACAGGGTGAAAAAGGAAAAGGGTGAGAGTGCCATCAGGAAAAAGGTGAGAGTGGCATCCTCACCCAGCAATTTCTGGTGCTGCTCGAGCCAGACGGTGGTGCCGGTAGGGACAGGAATGGTCAGCTCAGCGCCAGCCTCCCCTCAGATGCGATACTTGCGACTGTCCATGCCAGCTGCCCCAACCCACCGCTGGTCTGGCCGAGCCTTGCACAGCTTCAGCAGACTGTGGCCTGTGGGGGGAAAGAGACAGACAGAGAGAGCAGGGTAAGAGGGATGTGGTCTGTGAGAAGGAGAGCAGGGTGAGAAGTGGTCTGTGAGAGGGAGAGCAGGGTGAGAAGTGGTCTGTGAGGGAAAGCAGGGTGAGAAGTGGTCTATGAGAGGGTGAGCAGAATGAGAAGTGGTCTATGAGAGGGAGAGCAGGGTGAGAAGTGGTCTGAGAGGGAGAGCAGGGTGAGAAGTGGTCTGTGAGAGGGAGAGCAGGGTGAGAAGTGGTCTGTGAGAGGGAGAGCAGGGTGAGAAGTGGTTTGTGAGAGAGAGCAGGGTGAGAAGTGGTCTGTGAGAGGGAGAGCAGGTGAGAAGTGGTCTGTGAGAGGGAGAGCAGGGTGAGAAGTGGTCTGTGAGAGGGAGAGCAGGGTGAGAAGTGGTCTGTGAGAGGGAGAGCAGGGTGAGAAGTGGTCTGTGAGAGGGAGAGCAAGGTGAGAAGTGGTCTGTGAGAGGGAGAGCAGGGTGAGAAGTGGTCTGTGAGAGGGAGAGCAAGGTGAGAAGTGGTCTGTGGGAGGGAGAGCAGGGTGAGAAGTGGTCTGTGAGAGGGAGAGCAGGGTGAGAAGTGGTCTGTGAGAGGGAGAGCAAGGTGAGAAGTGGTCTGTGAGAGGGAGAGCAGGGTGAGAAGTGGTCTGTGAGAGGGAGAGCAAGGTGAGAAGTGGTCTGTGGGAGGGAGAGCAGGATGAGAAGTGGTCTGTGAGCGAGAGCAGGGTGAGAAGTGGTCTGTGAGAGGGAGAGCAGGGTGAGAAGTGGTCTGTGAGAGGGAGAGCAAGGTGAGAAGTGGTCTGTGGGAGGGAGAGCAGGGTGAGAAGTGGTCTGTGAGAGGGAGAGCAGGGTGAGAAGTGGTCTGTGAGAGGGAGAGCAAGGTGAGAAGTGGTCTGTGAGAGGGAGAGCAGGGTGAGAAGTGGTCTGTGAGAGGGAGAGCAAGGTGAGAAGTGGTCTGTGGGAGGGAGAGCAGGGTGAGAAGTGGTCTGTGAGCGAGAGCAGGGTGAGAAGTGGTCTGTGAGAGGGAGAGCAGGGTGAGAAGTGGTCTGTGAGAGAGAGCAGGGTGAGAAGTGGTCTGTGAGAGGGAGAGCAGGGTGAGAAGTGGTCTGTGAGAGGGAGAGCAGGGTGAGAAGGAAGTTTGCAAGCCTCATTCCCTGTCATAACAGTGTTTAAATGCCATGCCTCACTTCCTGTCATAACAAATATAGTCTCTCTATGTCACTTCCCATCACAACAGACACAGTGTCTCCGTGCCTCACCTTCCTTCCCCTCCACATACACGTCACCCCCTGCGCCACCCACTCCCCTGAGGCACAGCAGACCCATGCCCCCCGCTCCACCCCGCACGTGCAGCCGCAAAACATCCACAAACTTGCTGCGTACGCTCTTCATCTTATCCCAGTGCTCATACCACCTGGATGGGAAAACTGCTTTAGGAAATTGCTATAGGTACATTCCTATATTTTCTGGAGCAGAGTAAGTAAAATATATTGTTATGGGTATCTTTCTACCTTCTCTGGAGTAAAAAAAAAAAGAAAAAAAAGTAAAATCTATCTATTTATCTATATACAGCAGCAGCAGCAGCAGCAGCAGCAATAATAATCTATCTATCTTTCTGTATACCAGACTGGTAATCACATATGTAGTGGCTCATACAAAGCAACACACACACACACACACACACACACACACACACACACACACACACACACACACACACACATGGACTGCAAGAGAAGAAAACCCAGTTAAATCTGAGAGATGGAAAGGAAGGAATTGGTAAGGAAAATTATTACAATGGTTCAAGATGAGGAACAGGGACTGGAACAAGAAGTGGAAGAGGCACATAGAATTGGAAAATATAGTGAGGGAGGTAAAAGACCATTAAAAGTGAGAATGAGATCCCAAGTTGCAATACAGCAGATCCTAGTGAGAACTGGGAAGCTGGCTGAAAGTTCAGAATACAGGAATATTTGGGTAAAAAGAGATACGAACTTGGGAGGGAAAAAGAGCGGGACCTGAGAAATGAAGCTAAGGAAAAAACAACAGAAGGACAGAGACCGAGAAGAGGAAATTTTATTGGAAGATACTAGATATGACACTGAAGAAATGGTATACTTGGGAAAGGGAACAAGTACTAAAAGAACCACAGCAGCAGACGGAGAAATTACAAGTGGTGGGGGAAGCAGTACATTAAGAGTAATTTATACAAACATAGATGGGTTACTCTCAGGTGTACTGGAAGTGAGAGATTACCTAAAGGAAAGTAGACCAGATGTGTTGTGCCTAACTGAGACAAAGTTAAAAGAGGAAGTCCACTTAAGCTTTAAGGAGGAGAGATATAATTACTAGAGGAGAGATAGAAAGGGAAAAGGAGGAGGAGGAGTACTGATAATACTTCGAGATGATATATATGTGGAAGAAGTGCAACGTGGAGATGGTATGGTGGAGGTGATAGGTATAACAATCAGGACTAGTGGAAGAGAGAGGAGGAGGATCATATTAATGTACGTGCCACAACACAAGGAAATGCAAAAGGAAGTGTTGAAGTGCCTAGACAACATGATAAGGAAGGACAGTAAAATACTACTAGTGGGAGACTTTAACCGCAAAAATGTCAGCTGGGAGGAGATGGAAGTTAATGGAAATGCTGGACAGTGGAGTGAAGAAACACTACAGTTAGCTATGTTGAATACAATGGACTGATGGGTGGAGGAATTTACAAGATACAGAGAGGAGGAGGAACCATCTGTGTTAGACCTGGTGTTCACAAAAAAAAAAGAGCCCTGTCCAAACATTAAATGCTTAACCCCAATGGGAAAAAGTGACCATGTGGTGTTAGAAGTGGTACTGCAAGACTGGGAGGTTCTAGCATGTAAGGAGTATTATAAAAATGGGAGATTAAATCACGCAAAGACAAATTTTGCAGAGTTAAGAAAATTCTTTGGAAGAGACTTACGGAAGGCATGAGAGTGCAAGAGAAATATGAAACATTCTTGAAGAAGTACAATGAGGGTGTGCAGAAGTATGTACCTATATAAAAAGTAAGGAGGAACAAACATATTTGGTATAATGGCAGATGTGCACAAGCTGAGAAGAGAAAGGATATAGCTTGGAAAAACTGAAGAAGCAAAGAAATGAAAAGAATAGAGAGCAGTATAAGGAGGCAAGGAATAAATATGTTAGAATAAGAAGAGAGGAGAAACAACTTGAAAAGGATGTGGTAAAGAAATGTGAAGAAGACCCCAAGCTTTTTTTACAGGTATATCAATGGAAAGATGACAAACAGAGACACCATTGACAAGATAGTAAAGGGAGAAAGGATATATCAAACAGTGGAACAGATGAGTGAAATTATGAATGAGAGTTTTAGGTCTGTGTTCAATGTGGAAGCAAATTTTATAGAACCAAATGAGGAAGTGTGGTGGGAGGGGTTACGGGAAGTCTTGGTGCAAAAAACATGAAATTGGCAAATTGTTAGGAGAGTTGGATGTCAGGAAAGCATTGGGGCTTGATGGAGTATTAGGTTGGACACTAAAGGAATGTAGAGAACAAGTGGTGGAGCCAATTTGGGATGTGATTAACAGCTCACTGATAGAGGGAAAAGTACCAAAGGAGTGGAAGAGGGCAAATATAGTGCCAATACACAAAGGAGGAAAGAGGACTCAGCCACTAAATTATAGACTGGTGTTGCTAACTAATGTTATAGGCAAGATCTGTGAAATGTTTTTTTTTTTTTTTTTATGTAGGAAGGACACTGGCAACAAAAATCTAATAAAAAAAATCCCCACTGAAATGTCAGTCACATAAAAGGGTCAAAGCAGTGGTCAAAAATTGATGAATAAGTGTCTTGAAACCTCCATCTTGAAGGAATTCAAGTCATAGGAAGGTGGAAATACAGAAGCAGGCAGAGTTTACCAGAGAAAGGGATGAATGATTGAGAATACTGGTTAATTCTTGCGTTAGAGAGGTGGACAGAATAGGGGTGAGAGAAAGAAGAAAGTCTTGTGCAGCGAGGCCGCGGAAGGAGGGGAGGCATGCAGTTAGCAAGATCAGAAGAGCAGTTAGCATAAAAATAGTGGTAGAAGACAGCTAGAGATGCAACATTGCAGCGGTGAGAGAGAGGCTGAAGACAGTCAGTTAGAGGAGAGGAGTTGATGAGACGAAAAGCTTTTGATTCCACCCTGTCTAGAAGAGCAGTATGAGTAGAACCCCCCCAGACATGTGAAGCATACTCCATACACGGACGGATAAGGCCCTTGTACAGAGTTAGCAGCTGGGGGGGGGTGAGAAAAACTGGCGGAGACGTCTCAGAACACCTACCTTCATAGAAGCTGTTTTAACTAGAGATGAGATGTGAAGTTTCCAGTTCAGATTATAAGTAAAGGACAGATCGAGGATGTTCAGTGTAGAAGAGGGGGACAGTTGAGTGTCACTGAAGAAGAGGGGATAGTTGTCTGGAAGGTTGTGTCGAGCTAATAGATGGAAGAATTGAGTTTTTGAGGCATTGAACAATACCAAGTTTGCTCTGCCCCAATCAGAAATTTTAGAAAGATCAGAAGTCAAGCGTTCTGTGGCTTCCCTGCGTGAAATGTTTACCTCCTGAAGGGTTGGACGTCTATGAAAAGACGTGGAAAAGTGCAGGGTGGTATAATCAGCGTAGGAGTGGATAGGACAAGAAGTTTGATTTAGAAGATCATTAATGAATAATAAGAAGAGAGTGGGTGACAGGACAGAACCCTGAGGAACACCACTGTTAATAGATTTAGGAGAAGAACAGTGACCGTGTACCACAGCAGCAATAGAATGGTCAGAAAGGAAACTTGAGATGAAGTTACAGAGAGAAGGATAGAAGCTGTAGGAGGGTAGTTTGGAAATCAAAGCTTTGTGCCAGACTCTATCAAAAGTTTTTGATAAGTCCAAGGCAACAGCAAAAGATTCACCATAACCTCTAAAAGAGGATGACCAAGACTCAGTAAGGAAAGCCAGAAGATCACCAGTAGAGCGGCCTTGACGGAACCCATACTGGCGATCAGATAGAAGGTTGTCATGTGATAGATGTTTAAGAATCTTCCTGTTGAAGATAGATTCAAAAACTTTATATAAGCAGGAAATTAAAGCAATAGGATGGTAGTTTGAGGGATTAGAATGGTCACCCTTTTTAGGATCAGGCCGAATGTAGGCAAACTTCCAGCAAGAAGGAAAGGTAGATGTTGACAGACAGAGCTGAAAGAGTTTGACTAGGCAAGGTGCAAGCACGGAGGCACAGTTTCAGAGAACAATAGGAGGGACCCCATCAGGTCCATAAGCCTTCCGAGGATTTAGGCCAGCGAGGGCATGGAAAACATCATTGCCAAGAATTTTAATAGGTAGCATGAGGTAGTCAGAGGGTGGAGGAGAGGGAGGAACAAGCCCAGAATCGTCCAACGTAGAGTTTTTAGCAAAGGTTTGAGCGAAGAGTTCAGCTTTAGAAATAGATGTGAAAACAGAGGTACCATCTGGTTGAAATAAAAGAGGGAAAGAAGAAGCAAAGTTATTAGAGATATTTTTGGCTAGATGCCGGAAGTCACAAGGGGAGTTAGATCTTGAAAGGTTTTGACACTTTCTGTTAATGAAGGAGTTTTTGGCTAGTTGGAGAACAGACTTGGTATGGTTCTGGGCAGAAATATAAAGTGCATGAGATCCTGGTGATGGAAGGCTTAAGTACCTTTTGTGGGCCACCTCTCTATCATGAGAACAAGCTGTGTTAAACCAAGGTTTGGAAGGTTTAGGACGAGAAAAAGAGTGAGGAATGTACGTCTCCATGCCAGACACTATCACCTCTATAATGCGCTCAGCACACAAACATGAGTCTCTGACACGGAAGCAGTAGTCATTCCAAGGAAAATCAGCAAAATACCTCCTCAGACTAGCAGAACCAAAACGCCAGAGGCACCTTCGTTTAGGGGGATCCTGAGGAGGGATTGGAGCGATAGGGCGAGATACAGATATGAGATTGTGATCGGATGATCCCAACAGAGAAGAAAGGGTGACAGCATAAGCAGAAGGATTACAGGTCAAGAATGTTGGGCGTATCTCCAAGACGGTCAGGAATACGAGTAGGGCGTTGCACCAATTGCTCTAGGTCATGGAGGATAGCAAAGTTGTAGGCTAGTTCACCAGGATGGTCAGTGAAGGGAGAGGAAAGCCAAAGCTGGTGGTGAACATTGAAGTCTCCAAGAATGGAGATCTCTGCAAAAGGGAAGAGGGTCAGAATGTGCTCCACTTTGGAAGTTAAGTAGTCAAAGAATTTCTTATAGTCAGAGGAGTTAGGAGAGAGGTATACAGCACAGATAAATTTAGTTTGAGAGCGACTATGTAGTCATAGCCAGATGGTGGAAAACTCAAAAGATTCAAGAGCGTGGGCACGAGAGCAGGTTAAGTCATTGCGCACATAAACGCAGCATCCAGCTTTGGATAAAAAATGAAGATAGAGAAAGTAGGAGGGAACAGAAAAGGGGTTACTGTCAGTTGCCTCAGACACCTGAGTTTCAGTGAGGAAAAGAAGATGAGGTTTAGAAGAGGAGAGGTGGTGTTCTACAGATTTAAAATTAGATCTTAGACCGCAAATGTTGCAGAAGTTAATGAAGAAAAAGTTGAGGGGGGTGTCAAGACACTTAGGGTCGTCGACAGAAAGGCAGTCCGACCTGGGGACATTTATGGTCCCCTCCCCAGATGGGGACTCCGAGGCTGGTGTAGGAGTCGCCATGATAATTTTGAAATTTTTGAGTGAAGAGTGTGTGTGTTATTAGGTGCTTGTAGTTTTGTGTGGAGGAAGAGAGTTGTCTTTAGAGGACAGGCTGTGACTGGCCCCTTGTGTTGTGAGACACAAAGTGAAACGTTCAGTGAGGTCACAGCTGGGTTTAATGATAAGTTCACAGCACCCCCTGAACAGTGCTGCACACCTCACTGGGAGTAATTATCATTTCGGCAGGTGTCCACTGCCTCCTCCTCCACTGACATGATGTTCTAGGGACTTGTGGTGAGGCCAGACATGTGAAGGTGTCTTGGCCTCCAATCTGAGCAGCCACTCTCTCTTCCCTCACAGAAGACCTGCTTTTGACACCAGCATACAAACACCACACCTAACACTCTCCACCACTCCACTGCAACACTCGGACAGCCTCACCTATGGTCTGACCATTTTATCCTCAGCATTTGGGTATTGTCCTTTCCGGGGATTTCCCATCCTGTGGTGCTGCTAAACTTTTACCAACACACACCTTATGTCAGATACTTACTACTACAACATTAAATGGAATTGTAGTATATATACACTGTAATGACATAAAAATGTAATATATGTCATTGTGTTTCGCAAACGCCACAATACTTGGCAATATTTCCTCCAGGCGTTGTCACGTTTCTTTGAGTGACTCAGTCAGTTAGTCAGTGACTCAGACTCAGTCTGTCAGAGTGACCCTGTCAATCCATCGGTCACTTCCTCTCACACAGCACATGAAGAGAGAGAGAGAGAGAGAGAGAGAGAGAGAGAGAGAGAGAGAGAGAGAGAGAGAGAGAGAGAGAGAGAGAGAGAGAGAGAGAGAGAGAGAGAGAGAGAGAGAGAGAGAGAGAGAGAGAGAGAGAGAGAGAGAGAGAGGTGTTGGAAGCAAGGTTATCTCTGACACCTAGGGTCTAATTTTCCCATTATAAAGTGTGGCAGTGCCACAGGCTGGGAAATCCCCAGAAAGGACAAGAGGTAAACAGTCAGGATGAAATGGTGAGACCATACCTAATTAAGCCACAATGTACTCACTGAGGCCTGTAGGGCAGGTCAACTACTCAGTGGTATCTTAGTCTTAGTGTGTACCATCCACAGTAAATGTATTGTTTCTATAACCAAGACTCTACCCCATAGCAGGAGTTTTCCCACATGGTACACAAAGCTACACCTGCTTGCTTGCTCACCTCATATATTTAAAAGGATGAGGTGCAGACAAGAGCCGTGTCTGCTAACACTGCCACACGCTGCATCGTGGGAGCAGACCAGCTCAGGCTTGATGCATAGACAGCAGACTGGACTAAGCTTTTCTCCTCACTCCCTTGCTCTTGAATGCCTGTAATAATAATGTATGCTTTAATCAACTCTTTCAATAATAATTCAAAGCTTTAAGTACAATACATAATGGGAGCAAACAAGCTGAGGCTTAATGTGCAGACAGCAGACTGGACTCAGCTTTCTTGCTTATTCCCTGGCTCTTGAATACCTGTAATAATAACATGTGCATTAATCAACTCCTTCAACATCAATTCCAAACACTAAACACACTGCATTATCACATTACAAAACATCTGGATTAGTACATACTACTGGACTAAGCTTTCTTCCTCACTCCTTTGCTCCTGAGTGTCTGTAATACTGTAATAATGTAATAATATGTACAGTAAAATCCCTCTCATCCGGCAGCTTTAAGTATCCGGCACATTTTTCCCCGGGCCTTAAAATCAATAAAAAATCAATGTGTACTCATAAAATCAATTAAAATTCCTGCGCGAGGCATACTTTGTCCCCTCGCCACCAGAGAGCACTGCTTCACGCCACCCGCGGCCCACTACACTGTGTTTACTCAGTGACTCAGACCCGCGTGTGCACTGTTTATCGCCTGATGCCTTCATCATGCCTAAAGTTGTAGAAAAGAGGAAATGTGTTGTGCTTACACTTAAGCAGCTGATCAGATCAGCTGCTGATTAAGATCAGCTGATCTTTGTTATGGTAGGATGCGTGAGTGTAGGGTGGTGATTGTGTACATAATTTCACTTCTATTCAAGTATCCAGTAATATTCAAGTATCCGGCATGTCGGCGGTCCCGTTGATGCCGGATAAGAGGGATTTTACTGTACCTTAATTAGCTCTCAGCAACAACTCCAACCACTTAGGGCACTGTGCACAATCTCTGCAAGCATCAACAAGGAAAGAAAAGAATAGATTTCAAAGTTATATCCAGTATGATGTTTAGAAGTGGCTGTCACAAACAAGACAAAAAGAACTTGAAAATACATTTTATAATATTTAGATGTGACTGTCACAAGGTAGAGAAAAAACAGAATGGATTTTCACATTTCTAACCAGTATAATGTGTAGATGAGGCTCTCACAGGATAAACAAAAGAATGAAAACAATAGATTTGTAGTTTTTTGGCCAATATAATATTTAGTAGTGGCTGTCAGAAGAAAGAGAAAGGAATTAAAATAATGTATTTTCACATTTCTATTAGGTATAATGTTTAGATGTGGCTGTCACAAGGAAGACAAAAAGACTAAAAAATAGATATTTAAATTTGTATCCAGCACATTATAACATTCAGCTGTGGCTCTCACAAGGAAGGGAAAAAAATAATGAATAGATTTTCACATTTCTGGCCAGTATAATGTTTGGAAGTGGGTGTCAAACAAAATAGAATGCCTCAGGGAGGAAAAATGTGTTGAATACCAGTGAAGGGTGAATGGAGTGAAGGAATACAGGAATGGCCATGGGGAGGATCAAACACAGCATGCAATTTGTCATGGAGAAAGACTGGCAGGAAACAAGATGACTACACCCCACATTAATCAACTCTTTCAACAGTAATTCATATGCACTGTATGTAGTCATTGCATGCATCCATAATGTAGAGAAAACAATTTTTCAAGTGAATACATCCTCAAATTCCTAGCCAGTATAATGCTTAGATAAAGCTGTCACAAGACAGAGAAAAGAATTAAATAGATTATGAAATTCCAAGCCAATACAATGTTTAAAGCTGTCACAAGAGAGAGAAAAGAATTAAATACATTATCAAATTCCTAGCAAGTATAATATTTAGATAAAGATGTCAGGAGAGAGAAAAGAGTTTCACATTTGTAGCCAGTGTAATGTTTAGATGTGGCTGTCACAAGAAAGAGAAAAGAATTACAGGAATAGATCTTCACATTTGTAGCCAGTATAGTGTTTAGATGTGGCCCTCATAATGAACAGAAAAAAATGAAAAGATGCTAAATAACAGAAAAGAGTTAATGGTACAAAGAAATATAGGAGTGGCCAAGAGCAGAATCAAAGACAGCCTTCTAATTCATCACACTGAAAGAATGGCAGGAAGTAGGATGACCATTAAGCACACTGTTAAAAGCATTCTTCTCTCATCAGGATTATTTTCAAAGATCACAGAGATGATTAGCTGGGTTCAATATTTTTTTCTCTCTTTATCTATCATTAGGATCATGACATAAGCAAAAACATTAAAAATCAGGATGGGTTGAAGCCCCAAGA
The DNA here is from genome assembly GCF_035594125.1 of Scylla paramamosain. Taxonomy (NCBI): domain Eukaryota; kingdom Metazoa; phylum Arthropoda; class Malacostraca; order Decapoda; family Portunidae; genus Scylla; species Scylla paramamosain. The sequence goes on along the minus strand of NW_026973680.1, from coordinate 173,169 downwards.
ATAGTAAGAGAGAGGAGTGAGCCTCTTAACATAGCAACTGTTTACCAGCAGCAAGTATTGTAGATACGGGATGAGAGATGAGGGTTGTGGCCTGGCTGTAACAGTGTGTGGCACATGAGCCTCAGTCCTACCCAGAGATCAGTCACCATGAACCATGAGCTCTTAACGTAAGGGAGTGGCTGGCTGGACAGCAAGATAACTCCTCAAAACCCTAATAACTTCCAGCAGCACCAGCGCACAACCCTGGGCAAATAACAGTGAAAGACAGGGAAATGTGAGTGATTATTAGAGACAAGTGATCTCCTTGGAAGGAAGTTATCACCCACAGGAATCAGTTTTGCCCCTAATTATGTTTGCAACATATATGAATGACATGAATGATGAATCAGTAAAAGTTTCTTTGCCTACAATGCTAAACTCATGAGACAAGTGAGTGTACAGGACAATTGTGAAATACTGCAACACCTTAATAAAAATTGGAAATGGAGCTGCACATGAGAAATAGAATTCAATGTCAACAAATTCAGTGTAATGGAGTTTGGAAAGAGCAAGCAAAGGATTTCAAGGGAATATAAACTTGAAGGAGAGATTATACAGAAATCAAAGTCAGGGAGATCTCTAGGAGTATTCGTATCAGACAACACGTCACCTGAGAAACACATAAATAAAATTGTTGGAGAGACTTACAAGCTAATGAGAAAAAAACAAGAGTGGCATTTATCCACATGGATGAAGAAAGGGTAAAGAAAGTGACCATCACTCTGATGAGGCCAAGGCTGGAATATGCAGCAACAGTGTGCTCACAAAGCACAACAAATAACATCCAAGTAGCTTTCAAAGAAAACATTACTAATTCCTTGGATCCCACACATTACTTTTAACTTATGCTTGGCCTTTCTCCACTAAAATACAGATAAACTGATTTTTTAAAGAATCCAGCATTTATTTTTCCTGTGCACATACAATAGCTGCCCATCATAACATTCCACTGTGCTGCCAGGCTGCCTCACTCACCTGGCATGGCAGTACTGAAGCAGAGATGCAGCGCTGGCAACTCATACCACCAGGGTGCAGGACCCAGCCAGGAGGGACCCAGATTCTCCATCACTGACCAAAATTTCATCTTCCCAGCAACACAAAATTTCATCTTTCCCTTCCCAGCAACACAAAATTTCTTCTTCCCCTTCCCAGCAACACAAAATTTCTTCTTCCCCTTCCCAGCAACACAAAATCTCTTCCTCCTCCTGTACAGCAATACAAAACCTTCTCCTCCTCCTCCTCCTGTAATACCACCTTAGTTAATAAGATCCTAATTTTAAGCGTATATTTATCACATTTTATTTTTTATTCAGTACAATATAAATTTAGTCCTAACTGGATTATTAATAAACCATTTATGATTATTATTTGTCAATGCATCAGTGTAGCATCAAAACATTACTACACCCTGCCTGCTCATGTTTGTTTGTTATCAACAAGGAACACAAGTCAGTCCTTTGCTCTGCCAAACATTACTTCCATGGACTGCCATACCTGCACATTTGACAGAGAGAGAGAGAGAGAGAGAGAGAGAGAGAGAGAGAGAGAGAGAGAGAGAGAGAGAGAGAGAGAGAGAGAGAGAGAGAGAGAGAGAGAGAAGGGTGAGTGAATTAGGTTAGTTTAGAAAGCCAAATTCGTGATTTTTGCTTCTCCATACGAAAAAAATTAATTTCTTTTTCGTGGCTGTTAGACGGTTCATGTTTCTAATAATACTGTTGTGCCCACCCCTCATTCCGGGCGGGCGTGTTATCCACGCGGGCACAGGTCAAGAAACTAGAGCAGCGGGGGCCTCAAATAAGTCACACTATAAACGCCGGGACAACACACACACACACACACACACACACGAGGCCGGGGCACAGCCGGGGCACAAGGAAAAACACGGGCACTATTTCCTGGGTTTATCGACAAATCCTCCGCAAGTACACTGCTTTACAAGTTTACAGGGGCACCACAAGCCTCCCAGGGCACTCAACAGGCAGGGAAACACTTCCAAAGCAGGCAGGCACACGCTGGCCTCCTCTCTAGCCACGCGTCTCCCCTCTCTCCCAGTGCTGCCACCTCCACAGTGCTACCACCCGCACCCATACCCCTGGTGTAACAATACCGAAAAAAAAGAGATTGAGACATGTGTCTGTAAGAGTACTACTTACTCTGACAGCTTCCCTTGCGTCCTTATGTCCTGATAGACGGATGCCTGGAAAAGACACAATCCTCTTTTCTTACGACCAGTTTTGCCTTGTACCGCCTCTCAGGCCATCCAATCCTTGCTTCTCAAGTTCAGCTTCTTGTAGGGAAGATTAGTTCATTCAGCGGCGCTTCCTTCATGTTTCTCTTCATTACTGTGTTCCTTGTGTCTTCTCTTTCACTATCTATATAATATTCTCCCAGTGTTTCCCTCCTCACGGCCTCTCAGTCAGGTGATGATGTAAACAAACATCTACGGCTGATCGCTGGCACGTGCAAGGGACACAGGAAACCTGCATTTTTCACCCATGACTCGTGTATTTATTGGATCAGACCGTTTTAAAGACGGCATTAAATTATTTATACAACTTGGTCTCCCACAGGTTAATGTACGCTCTGCACCACGCTGTGTATATTGTCACTCTGCCCTTCATTTATTTATTTTTTTTCATCCCAATTTGTTCTGTATTATATTACATTATGAATTTATTTATTCGTTTCTATTTTCTACTTTTTCCCTCATAATTTCTTCTCTATTATATTTCATTTGGTCTCTCTCTCTCTCTCTCTCTCTCTCTCTCTCTCTCTCTCTCTCTCTCTCTCTCTCTCTCTCTCTCTCTCAAGAGATAAAAATAAATAAATTAAACAAATTCCTTATTAATTAACATATATTTGTGTGTTTCTTTTCTTTATGATCAAAAATATTTGAAACTTTTGCCTGGGAAATAAATCATTACGAAAACAAACAAGATAGAAAGTAAAGCAAGTTACAAAAATAGGAAATTGATTAAAAAGTTTACAGTTTCTTGAGAATAATATTGAAATGACATTAGCATTTTCATCTGACAGATACACTGGGTTCAGTTAAGTTAGGCTAGGCTAGATTAGGCTAAATTAGGCTTACAAAACTTTCGTTCTTTAATTTAATTGGTCATTCATTTTATATATAAAATTATTTTATTTATTAATTTTACGTAGGAGAGTCACTGATCAATGGCAACGAGAGGCAGAGAGTTAACTCTTGCAATTGAGAGGAGGACAGAATAGTGGTGATTGATTGAGAATACTGGTTAACTCTTGCATTAGAAAGGTGGACAGAATAGTGGTGAGAGAAAGAAGAAAGTCTTGTGCATGTGCTTGTGATAGCGAGAGAGAGGCTGAAGACAGTCAGAGAGAGAGAGAGAGAGAGAGAGAGAGAGAGAGAGAGAGAGAGAGAGAGAGAGAGAGAGAGAGAGAATAGTACATATTGTACATACTGTCTTCAGCCTCTCTCTCGCTATCACAAGCACATGCACAAGACTTTCTTCTTTCTCTCACCACTATTCTGTCCACCTTTCTAATGCAAGAGTTAACCAGTATTCTCAATCAATCACCACTATTCTGTCCTCCTCTCAATTGCAAGAGTTAACTCTCTGCCTCTCGTTGCCATTGATCAGTGACTCTCCTACGTAAAATTAATAAATAAAATAATTCTATATATAAAATGAATGACCAATTAAATTAAAGAACGAAAGTTTTGTAAGCCTAATCTAGCCTACTCTAGCCTAGCCTAACTTAACTGAACCCAGTGTATCTCCTCTCTCCTTCTCCTCCCTCCAACACTTGAATACCGCATTGCTAATTTACATAAATTTCCTGCTAATTAGGCCAGGTGTGATAATAGTAGCAGTAAAAGTAGGAGTAGTGGTAGTAGTAGTAGTAGTAGTAGTAGTAGTAGTAGTAGTAGTAGTAGTAGTAGTAGTAGTAGTAGTGAAAAAAAATTTTGATATAAAAAAGTACCGTTTTCTTTTTCTTCCATTTCATATAATCACACTCACACACACGTATCGTACGTTAATGGGCAGCCTCTCACTCTCTCTCTCTCTCTCTCTCTCTCTCTCTCTCTCTCTCTCTCTCTCTCTCTCTCTCTCTTTGTGTGTGTGTGTGTGTGTGTGTGTGTGTGTGTGTGTGTACGGATTCAACTTCTCCAGTCAAAAATACGAGAGAGAGAGAGAGAGAGAGAGAGAGAGAGAGAGAGAGAGAGAGAGAGAGAGAGAGAGAGAGAGAGAGAGAGAGAGAGAGAGAGAGAGAGAGAGAGAGAGAGAGAGAGAGAGTTAAACTGACGAAATTCAATACAGATTTATCTCCTCTTCCTCCTCCTCCTCCCTTTATAACAAGAAGTATACATATCTCGGATCATTACCCTCCTCCTCCTCCTCCTCCTCCTCCTCGCCAGGTAATAAGAGGTGATTACTCTCTAATTAGACAGGTAAGTGTGTGTTCGTTACCTGGGGATCTCATTTGCTGGTGGTGGTGGAATTAACTGCAAAATTACTACTACTACTACTACTACTACTACGAATAATAATAATAATAATAATAATAATAATAATAATATGAAGAAAAATAAAAAAGACAAAATATTTCATTTATTATTTTCTCCTCTTCCTCCTCCTCCTCCTCCTCCTCATCTTCCTTAGCAAACTTTAAGTAACCTCCAAATAAGGAGTACAGGGTTTACAATATCACCTCCTCCTCCTCCTCCTCCTCCTCTTTTCTTCTTATTTATCACACTTCCTCCTTATCAATCTTCCTCTTCCTCCCCTTCTTCTCACTTTATTTCCTCCTTCCTCTCTTCCTCCTCATTCGTCTCCAAGAGGAGGAGGAGGAGGAGGAGGAGGAAACAGGAAGGAAAAAGATGCCAGAGAGAGAGAGAGAAAGAAAGAGAGAGAGAGAGAGAGAGAGAGAGAGAGAGAGAGAGAGAGAGAGAGAGAGAGAGAGAGAGAGAGAGAGAGAGAGAGAGAGAGAGAGAGAGAGCGCTCAATAATTTTATCATATTACGAGGAGGAAAAAAATAATAAACACACACTGGCGTATTTTCCATAATTCCTTTCTCTCTCTCTCTCTCTCTCTCTCTCTCTCTCCTCTCTCTCTCTCTCTCTCTCTCTCTCTCTCTCTCTCTCTCTCTCTCCCCTAGGACATGACGCCAGGTGGCCGCCTTGTTGCCACGAGGGGTGAGGTCAAACCCTCCACACCCTTTGTCTCCTCCAGACGCCACCCCTGGCCGTGACCTGACCCGCCCACTAACCACACACACACACACACACACACACACACACACACACACACACACACACCAGTCACACATCATGTTTATGTCTGTCTGTCTGTCTGTCACCCTGTCTGTCTATCTATTTGCCTGTCTGTCTGTCTGTCTGTGTGTGTGGGTATGTATGTATGTATGTATGTATGTATGTATGTATGTATGTATGTATGTATGTGTATATTCTCATTTACAAACCTAAAACATTATTATTATTATTGTTATTATTATCATTACTATTTAATAATATTTATTACTATTTATTATCTATACTATTTAATAATAGTAATAATAATAATAACAATAATAATAATAATGTTTTAGGTTTGTAAATGAGAATATACACATACATACGTACATA
>NW_026973680.1:125000-155000 GCF_035594125.1 Scylla paramamosain | reverse complement strand
TAAACAAAATAAAGAAATAATAATAATAACAGACGTAAAGAGACAAAGAAAACATATATACGAGAGAGAGAGAGAGAGAGAGAGAGAGAGAGAGAGAGAGAGAGAGAGAGAGAGAGAGAGAGAGAGAGAATCAGGTGGGTAATGGATATCTCTCTCTCTCTCTCTCTCTCTCTCTCTCTCTCTCTCTCTCTCTCTCTCTCTCTCTCTCTCAATTTTATCATTATTATTAATAATTATTATTATTATCATTATTATATTTCAATTAAAATAGCATAATAAAAATAACGTTAATTTTGCTTTAAAGGATATACAGAGAGAGAGAGAGAGAGGAGAGAGAGAGAGAGAGAGAGAGAGAGAGAGAGAGAGAGAGAGAGAGAGAGAAATAGATGACGAAAGCAAGAAAGGAGAGGGGAATGGGGGGTGGGGGTGGGGGATGGGGGGGTTGAGGGAAGACATTTGATATCCCTGGTGGTGGGTCCCCCTCAGAGAGTGTCAACACCTCTCCCCTCACTCTCTCCCCCTCTTATCTCCCCTCTCCCCTCACACGTGCCTCACACAAGTACTGTAACTCTCTCTCTCTCTCTCTCTCTCTCTCTCTCTCTCTCTCTCTCTCTCTCTCTCTCGCGCCCGCGCGCGCGCGCGCGCCCATGAATCAGGTGATTGCACTCTGGCAAGGAGAACTACCTTCAACACTCCTTTTTCCGGGAATGCGACCCTGCAGGGTGGAAAGGTACGTGGGGAAGCCGACCTTTTGTGGCAACTGGCAGAAGTGGGGGCACAGGGTGTGGCAGTGCGACGGGAAGACCAGGTGTGGGTTCTGTGCCGGGAATCACGATTCCAAGCTGTGCAGGGAGAAGATAGACAAACCAAAGTGCCCAAACAGTTATCAGAAACACTGTGCCTGGAGCTTCAGATGTCCACTCAGACCGGATTCACACCTCCATACCGCCAAGGGTCAAATGACACCAGCGGTACCTTCTCCCAGCGAGTTCCCCCCTTTGCCTCAGGGGACTCATCATCATACACACACTCACCACCCGGCGCCACCTCACCATCTTTCATCAGGCACCACCCACCACCCCTCACTGCCCACCACCACCCAACCCTCCCACGTGACCGATCAAACCTGGAATCGTCACCACCCATCACCGATGCAGGCTCAGGGAGCCACCCCGAGCGCTTCCTCCCCATTACCAGTACTAACCCCCAGTGCTTTCCCCCTTTGCCTCGGGGGACTCGTCATCATGCTTCACAGCCGACTCACCAACCACCCGGCGCTACCTCACCATCTCCCAGCAGGCACCAACAGTCACCCCTCACTGCCCGCCACCACTCAACCCTCCAAGGTGAACAATCAACCCTGGAGTCGTCACCACCCATCAACGATGCAGGCCCAGGGAGCCCCACACCAGGCCAGCCCGTCCCATGCTCAGACCCAGCCCGTGCTTCCGCCCACCACCCCCAATCCGGATGCTACGGAGAGATCGACAGCCAGCCAAGCACCCACTGCTGCCAGCGATGTCAATGCTACGATCATCAGGGAGATACAAGCCTTACGCCAGGAAGTCAGGGCACTGAGGGAAAACAACGAGAAAAAACAACTATACAAGGAAAACCAGGACCTAAAAGCTGTGTGTGCATCACAACAAGCCAAGATTCCCTCCGGAACGAAATACAGGCAATAAAGGATCTCATGACTCAGATTGTGGCGGACACCAGAGCCAACACGCCAACACACGGGGAGGAGGGACTGACAATGGAGACAGCCGCTCACGTCACACCCCATAAACGTGACATGATAGAATGGGCTTCCTATGCCAGTGAACAGATTAAGACCATTCGTGAAGAGAAGTGGCTTGAAAACATAAGTTGAACCATGATGCCAGCATGACGCAGGTGTGGAGACAAGTGAACCGCGTCAGAGGCAAACACACACCAAGCCTCCCCGCCTCCCTGATCCAGCGGGGAAGGCATCTCAGTTAATGAGGGAGTATCGGGAGCGAGCGGCAAGTGACAGTCTGCCTGAAAACGTCAAGGAGGCTAAAAATAACCTACACCCGGCCAGGGAGGCTGGTGCCGCTGCGGCCGTGCGCCTACCACACCACACCGACGCCCCATAACGAAGGAGGTGCTGCTGGGAGCGAGGAAGACAAGCCGGGACACACACAGCACCCGGGGTGGATGGCATAACGTATTCCATGGTGAATGCAGTGTGTAATGTTGCGGGGGAGCCACTCTTACACCTGTACAACATGTCCCTATCACAGGGAACACTCCCTGAAGCATGGAAGACACCAAACATTGTCCCCATACCAAAACCAGGTGAGGGACACAAGTACCGCCCGCTCAGCCTTACCTCAACGATATGCAAAATGATGGAAAGAATACTGCTGACTCGCCTTACCTACAAAACGGGGCGCCTACATTTTAGTGTGAACGGTTTTGTTAAACACAGAAGTACTGCCAACTGCCTCTCCAACTACTTCTCTTATCATCAAGCCAAGACAGCAGTGTTCCTCCACATTGAAAAGGCTTTTGACAGAGCTCAGCCCCTGACCATCCTCCGTGACCTCACCAAGCTCGGGGTGAAAGGTACACTACTATCCACTCCGCCTACCAAGCTGAGACTGCAGGGCCACGATTTAGATTGGGTGGCCACCCATCGATATCTTGGCGTCATGGTCACCTGCAAAGCTGAGATTCAGCATCTGAAGGGCAAGTGCCGGGTCAGAAACAAGGTGAGCGGTGGGCCGGAGGGACACAGTCTTGAACACTACCTGAGGGAGTGTGCTCGTCCCTCACACCTCACAAAACAGTGGCCCACACCTTCACCTACACTACCCGAACTGGCAAAACACTTTATTGCGATTCTGCCACAAACATTAAGGGAATACCACACATTTTGTGCAATCCAATGAGACTAGCACGATGGTGAACGAATGGTGCCCCAAATATAACTAGTGCATACAAATGCTGTCATTTTACATTTAATTTATTTATGTATTCAAAAGTCATCCTGATAACACTGTCCATCAGGGACCAACACTCTTTTTCACTAATTATATTGTATTTTTGGTCAAGAAAAACCATTAAATCAAATCAAATCTCTCTCTCTCTCTCTCTCTCTCTCTCTCTCTCTCTCTCTCTCTCTCTCTCTCTCTCTCTCATACGCGCCCACGCCTATCCCGCCCCTTTAAAACACCCCATTTCCTTCTTTACGCGCCAAAGTCCATGAGAGTTTTGCAGCTTGGAAATGGTACGTTTTTTTTTTTTTTTTTTTTTAACGGGGGCTCTTTGATGTGTGTGTGTGAAGAGGAGGAGGTGGATGAGGAAAAGGAGGAGGAGGAGGAGGAGGAGGAGGAGGAGGAGGAGGAGGAGGAGGAGGAGGAGGAGGAGGAGGAAGCATATATAAACCTCTTCATTCGTTGGTGTTAGGTTAGAAGTTTCATGATATCTTCTTTGCCCTCTTCCTCCTCCTCCTCCTCCTTGCATACTCGTATATTCACTCACCTCCAGTTTACCTATGAATAAAATATGCAAAACGAGACTTAATTACAATAACTTAGACATCAATTTGTACAAGGACAGGTAAATTACAGGTGTGGCTGAAGGGAAGGGGGCGGGAGGGGGTCTGAGGGTAAGGGGGTGGCAGGAAGAAGACTTGGGGGGTAAGGGGAAGAATCTGTTAATTTTCTACAAGTTCGGTGTTGTTGTTGTTGTTGTTGTTGTTGTTAGACATGGTAGAATTTTAATAAAGAAGTGTTTTTTTTTCTTCCTTCTCTCCTTCCCTCGTTCGTTCGTTTGTTCATTCATTCTCTTATTCATTCTCCCATTCATTCATTTATTCATGCATTTCTCTTCCTCCAACCTCTTTTTTTTTATTTCCTTCATTCTTCCTTCCTTCCTTCCATCCCTTCAATCTTTACTTCTCTCCTTTCCTCCCTACATTTCTTTCCCTCCACACACACACACACACACACACACACACACACACACACACACACACACACACACACACAGTACTCTATGGCCAGCAGGGAAAAGGGACACATTATCGTTAATATCACATTACATTGAGCTGCTCCAATGACCCGATTAGAAAGAGGAAGCAATTCATTAGACCAGACACCCACACACACACACACAGAGAGAGAGAGAGAGAGAGAGAGAGAGAGAGAGAGAGAGAGAGAGAGAGAGAGAGAGAGAGAGAGAGAGAGAGAGAGAGAGAGAGGGAGAGTAGGGGGGTGTAGCGGGGGACTCTTTCTCTCTCTCTCTCTCTCTCTCTCTCTCTCTCTCTCTCTCTCTCTCTCTCTCTCTCTCTCTCTCTATCTATCTATCTATCTATCTATTTATCTATCTATCTATTTATCTATCGATCTGTTATCACGTTTATCATCAGCTTATCCTACGTTTCATTACGATTTCCAGAGAGAGAGAGAGAGAGAGAGAGAGATAGCTCTTGACGAAGGAAGAGAAAGGAGAAGAGGAAAGGAGGAAGGAAGAAGCAAGAATAAGAGAAAAATGGAAATACAGAAGACGTGAGGAAACGAAGAAGAGGAAGAGGAAGAGGGGGAAAAGGAAGAGGGAAAAGAAAAGGGAAGAGAAAAGAAATAAAAATGAGAAAAGGAAACAAAGAACTGGAAAAAAATAGAAGAAGAAGAATAAAGAACTGGAAAAAAATGGTTCTAGGACAACTGAACCAGTGACAACTGAACCAGTGACAACTGAACCAGTGACAACTGAACAAGTGGACGACTGAACCAGTGGACAATTGAACCAGTGACAACTGAACCTATTGTGGACGACTGAACCAGTGGACGACTGAACCAGTGGGCAATTGAACCAGTGACAACTGAACCTGTGGTCGACTGAACCAGTGGGCAATTGAACCAGTAAAAACTGCACCAGTCGACAAGTGACAATGAAACCAGAAAAAAATGGTAACAAAAGCATATTAAAATTCATTCATTAAGAAAGATTTACCTATGCATCATGAACTAGTGGCGATACTATGGTTCAGTAGTTTTTAGAATCATTCATGTAGTAAAAATATAAACCAACTGATATAATCACATATAGTGCACTACAGTGTCCCCTATTTACACGACCTGCATATTAGCTACTGCTCGCAAATACAGGAGCTTATCTACTTCAGCTCTATACATCTTAATTTTAGTGGCGAGTCGCTGCGCGAGTTTGATGTACTTGTTAGTGGGTGCATCGCGCCGATGTACTAACGCATTCTGGTGCACTAGACGCTGGACAGCGATGTCCCGAGCGATGCCCTTCAGAAACTTCCACATGGTTGGGTGCGCACACATGTACACTGATTTCAGGGCATTGTGGAACCCTTCACAACAATTTGTGGTTTTTGGAGCACATTCTTCTGCGTCCTCGAAGTGGTTCCAAAGTTTGATAGGGAAACGGGGATCCCTTCGACGTCCACCAATTTGCATGCCTCGAATGTAATTGGACTCAAAATATGCCACCACTTCTTCGACTTCTGGCTCCTGAGGAAGGGTAAGGACAAGTTCTTCAAAAACTGTTATGACATCATCTTCAGGCACAAATGCCAAAGCCGGTAGACACTTCATGAGCACTGAAAAGTCTCTGTCATTTTCATATCTAGCCTTTAGACCAACACTGGCAATTTTTCGTATGACGCACTGACTGAGATGAAAAAAACAGCCGGAGGTGGAGGCGGAGGGGAATTTTTTTCTAAAGGCGTTGATGGCCGCAGTTTCAAAATCTGTGAGGACTTTTTCAGGCTGTAGACCAGGCATAACCGAGAGAAGTATGTCAATCATCCTTTCGTACGTGGCTTGGGCTTTGTTAGGAAGAAGAAAGTAAATACATGGAGGGTAGTTGCTGCCGACTTTGGCGTGTATGGTATAAAGTTGATAGAACAAAATGGGTGTAGTTTCAAATGTACCATCGCACATCCAAAGCTTACTGTTGCCACTGAGATTAGTGACAATGTTGATATCACCCATGCAGATTATGCGGTCAACATCATCCACTCCAGAATCATGCAGAATTATTTCTTGATACTCTGGAGGAATATCAAAGTTTCTGGTGTGGGGAATTTCACGTGCATTGTCGGTGCGCTGACGTTTTCTTCTTACTGATCGTTCCAATGACGATTTACTTGGCAGCCGTTGCATGACGTCACAGGTAGCAGAAGTTACAGAATTTGCAACACAGTTTCTCACACTGTCCGACGAATCTTCGGCAAATGAGTGCAATGTACTCACTACCTGCTGTACCTGGGCAGTTACTGGATCTCCAGAATGAGTATGAACGCCGGGCTCCTTGGTCACACTGTCCCCTTCTGTTTGCATACTACCGCTGCATTTATGTTTGCGATAATGACGACATCGCCAGTAGGAGATTCCTTGAGTCATCCAAGGTTCTCTGCTCCTCTCAACGTATTCATGTCCACCATATAAAAGGAGTGATTTTCCTCGTTCTGTGCTCCCAAACTGAAGAGACATGTTGTAGAATAGTGACAGTGAATGTTGTGAAAGCTGGGTACAGACTGACGACCATGATGCCGTAGCAAACAGATAACATTTTTTGACACTGGTTCAATTGTCACTGGTTCAGTTGTCACTGGTTCAGTTGTCACTGGTTCAATTGTCACTGGTTCAGTTGTCACTGGTTTAGTTGTCCACTGGTTCAGTTGTCACTGGTTCAGTGGTTCACTGGTTCAGTTGTCCACTGGTTCAGTTGTCCACTGGTTCAGTTGTCCACTGGCTCAGTTGTCCACTGGTCCAATTGTCACTGGTCCAATTGTCACTGGTTCAGTTGTCACTGGTTCAGTTGTCCGGGCACCGTTCACCTCACCTGTCCGTGCTGTGATAAATGTTCCCTAATTGAGTGGTTATCTTACGCCGCTTCCTTATATATTGTGGGGCGCCAGTTACACCCACGCCCCCTTCCCCCTTCACCCTTCACCCCCTCTCTCCCTCTCCCTCTCTCTCCCTCACCCCCCGTTCCGTCTTTGTTGTATAAAAAGCGTTAAAATCGTTTGTTTTTGTCTGTCTGTATGTATCTCTCTCTCTTTCTCTCTCTCTCTCTCTCTCTCTCTCTCTCTCTCTCTCTCTCTCTCTCTCTCTCTCTCTCTCCTATATTTCTTTTCCTGCATGATTCTTCTTCTTCTATTTTTCGGTGCCCGGACAACTGAACCAGTGACAACTGAACCAGTGACAATTGGACCAGTGACAATTGGACCAGTGGACAACTGAGCCAGTGGACAACTGAACCAGTGGACAACTGAACCAGTGGACAACTGAACCAGTGAACCACTGAACCAGTGACAACTGAACCAGTGGACAACTAAACCAGTGACAACTGAACCAGTGACAATTGAACCAGTGACAACTGAACCAGTGACAACTGAACCAGTGTCAAAAAATGTTATCTGTTTGCTACGGCATCATGGTCGTCAGTCTGTACCCAGCTTTCACAACATTCACTGTCACTATTCTACAACATGTCTCTTCAGTTTGGGAGCACAGAACGAGGAAAATCACTCCTTTTATATGGTGGACATGAATACGTTGAGAGGAGCAGAGAACCTTGGATGACTCAAGGAATCTCCTACTGGCGATGTCGTCATTATCGCAAACATAAATGCAGCGGTAGTATGCAAACAGAAGGGGACAGTGTGACCAAGGAGCCCGGCGTTCATACTCATTCTGGAGATCCAGTAACTGCCCAGGTACAGCAGGTAGTGAGTACATTGCACTCATTTGCCGAAGATTCGTCGGACAGTGTGAGAAACTGTGTTGCAAATTCTGTAACTTCTGCTACCTGTGACGTCATGCAACGGCTGCCAAGTAAATCGTCATTGGAACGATCAGTAAGAAGAAAACGTCAGCGCACCGACAATGCACGTGAAATTCCCCACACCAGAAACTTTGATATTCCTCCAGAGTATCAAGAAATAATTCTGCATGATTCTGGAGTGGATGATGTTGACCGCATAATCTGCATGGGTGATATCAACATTGTCACTAATCTCAGTGGCAACAGTAAGCTTTGGATGTGCGATGGTACATTTGAAACTACACCCATTTTGTTCTATCAACTTTATACCATACACGCCAAAGTCGGCAGCAACTACCCTCCATGTATTTACTTTCTTCTTCCTAACAAAGCCCAAGCCACGTACGAAAGGATGATTGACATACTTCTCTCGGTTATGCCTGGTCTACAGCCTGAAAAAGTCCTCACAGATTTTGAAACTGCGGCCATCAACGCCTTTAGAAAAAAATTCCCCTCCGCCTCCACCTCCGGCTGTTTTTTTCATCTCAGTCAGTGCGTCATACGAAAAATTGCCAGTGTTGGTCTAAAGGCTAGATATGAAAATGACAGAGACTTTTCAGTGCTCATGAAGTGTCTACCGGCTTTGGCATTTGTGCCTGAAGATGATGTCATAACAGTTTTTGAAGAACTTGTCCTTACCCTTCCTCAGGAGCCAGAAGTCGAAGAAGTGGTGGCATATTTTGAGTCCAATTACATTCGAGGCATGCAAATTGGTGGACGTCGAAGGGATCCCCGTTTCCCTATCAAACTTTGGAACCACTTCGAGGACGCAGAAGAATGTGCTCCAAAAACCACAAATTGTTGTGAAGGGTTCCACAATGCCCTGAAATCAGTGTACATGTGTGCGCACCCAACCATGTGGAAGTTTCTGAAGGGCATCGCTCGGGACATCGCTGTCCAGCGTCTAGTGCACCAGAATGCGTTAGTACATCGGCGCGATGCACCCACTAACAAGTACATCAAACTCGCGCAGCGACTCGCCACTAAAATTAAGATGTATAGAGCTGAAGTAGATAAGCTCCTGTATTTGCGAGCAGTAGCTAATATGCAGGTCGTGTAAATAGGGGACACTGTAGTGCACTATATGTGATTATATCAGTTGGTTTATATTTTTACTACATGAATGATTCTAAAAACTACTGAACCATAGTATCGCCACTAGTTCATGATGCATAGGTAAATCTTTCTTAATGAATGAATTTTAATATGCTTTTGTTACCATTTTTTTCTGGTTTCATTGTCACTTGTCGACTGGTGCAGTTTTTACTGGTTCAATTGCCCACTGGTTCAGTCGACCACAGGTTCAGTTGTCACTGGTTCAATTGCCCACTGGTTCAGTCGTCCACTGGTTCAGTCGTCCACAGGTTCAGTTGTCACTGGTTCAATTGTCCACTGGTTCAGTCGTCCACTTGTTCAGTTGTCACTGGTTCAGTTGTCACTGGTTCAGTTGTCACTGGTTCAGTTGTCCTAGAACCCTAATGACTATATAATATTCGACATCCTCCCCACCATAAGGGGCGAAGCAACTTATCCAAACAAATACCTCGTACAATAAGTATCTAACATCATACCATATCATACCATAACCCAATAGTTCCCATAAACAAACACAACACATGACCTACCACCATACATAATAAATGTACAACTTATAAATCTAATCTGTGAGGCCTTTTAACGAGCCGACCCCTTGAAGTATAAACAGCTACCTCCTCCTCCTCCTCCTCCTCCTCCTCAGGATCACAATCTTGTACAGAGTCATCATTAGCTACACTTGAAGTTACATCATCTTGTACTGCCTGATCATGAAGTACTGGTTGAGGAGTTATCACATCAGTGTCTAAATGAGGATTTATCTCTAAATCATGCAGGGTTTGAATAGTCCGGTTGAAAATGCCTTTTCCTGTCTTAACATCAACACTGCGAATCACACCGTCTCTACCGGGATACACATTAACAATCACACCCATGGGCCACCGTTGTCTGGGTACATTGTCTCCTCTAATGAGTACAACACTACCAACATCCACTTTACATTTCTGGTTGAAACCTTTTACTACAGGGGGCAAATTAGCTATATAATCTTCTCTCCACACCTTCCAAAAATGTTCCAACCTCTGATTTCTTATATTCTTTCTAATGTACAAGTCTTCAGGGCTTATAATAGGGGATTCATCAACATCAGAAGGTGTACATGTGCTGTTCCTACCAAGAATAAAGTGTGATGGAGTTAGATAATGATCAAAATCTGGGTCATCACTCACAAAGGTCAATGGTCGAGAGTTAATGCACGACTCAATTTCTATAAGAATTGTTTCTAACTCAGACTGGCTTACATACTTAACTCCCAAAGACTTCCTTAAAGCTAGCTTGACTGAACCAATGAGCCTCTCAAACCACCCGCCCCACCATGGGGACCTTGGTACATTAAACTTCCACCTTGGGGCTAGATGACCAAACACCTTCTGTACTTCTGTGGAGGCTGCAACAAATGTTTTTGCATTGTCGGAATAGAAAACATTAGGAATCCCTCTACGAGCAACAAATCTCCTTATGGCCCGCATACAATCGACCAATGACATGGACTCTGTGAGTTCTAGATGTACAGCTCTAATAACAGCACAGGTAAAAAGTAACACATACAATTTTTTCCCTGGATGATCAGCACTAAATAAAGGGCCAGTGAAATCTAAACCTGTAACTGCAAACGGAGGTGCAGGGTTGACTCGCAGGTCAGGTAAAGGGGCAACAGGTTGACTGCAAGGACGGCTGTCGTGCCTCCGACAACTCAAACACTCTCTAACCACCGTCTTTGCCATTCTTCTTAACCCAATCACCCAAAAACTAGTTCTTAATGATGACACAATGCTGTTTACACCTGCATGCTTCATGAACTTATGTTGAAATTGTACTAACAACTTAGAAAAGTGACCCTTAGGAAGAATGATGGGATGTTTTGAGTTATAACCCAGACTAGAAAATTGTAATCTACCCTTGATTCTTAGAATACCCTCTTGATCAAGAAATGGGTTTAATTTGCTTAGCTTGGAATGCTTAGGAAGAGACCGCTCACTGGATATGGCTTTGATTTCATCTGGGAAGGCTTGTCTCTGCTCTACATAGATTAATTTTAATTCGGCAAACTCTAGTTCTTCAGTTGTAAATCTACAAGTTTCCAACTCACATCCCAACCTTTTACTTTTACAATTATTTATGAATCTCAAAACATACCCAACAATTCTTAGTGACTTAGCAAGATCATTATATCTCTCAAGGTCAAAAATGGGTGTCCTAGTCTGAACAGCTAAACATGCTAAATTATTCTCAAGTACAACATTCACAGTGTTAATGCTGGCAGTTAAAGCATCTCTTTCCTGGACTCTAAATGTGGGGTCAGACAAATACTTAGGACCGCTAAACCACAGATCATTTCCAAGAAGGCTCTCTGCTAGTAACCCTCGGGTTATCAAGTCGGCAGGATTTTCTGTCCCCTTGCAATGATACCAGTTACTTGGAGGTGTCAGGTGCTGAATCTCTCTAACTCTGTTGTTGACATATACATCCTTTAAACTTGGATCATTCCTTATCCATCCCAATGCAATAGTGGAATCAGTCCAACACGTCACTTGGGTTTTAATCTTAAGATACAGAGCCTTCTTCACAAACACCACCAATCTGGCACAAAGCAATGCTCCCAACAGTTCTAGCTTAGGCAGGGTTAATTTCTTGATTGGTGCCACTCTACTCTTGGATACAACCAATGAAGTGTTACATGCACTGTCAAGACATAGCCTTAGGTATACACACGCCCCATAACCTTTTTCCGAGGCATCCCCAAACCCATGAATCTCAATAAACTCAATACTTTTCCAAGGTACATGGGGAAAATAATGTCTACCTATAACTAATGGACTCAAATGTCTGGTACTCCTTACCCATTTTTCAAATCTTACTTCTAAATCTTGTGACAACTTGTCATCCCAGGACACACCTGACTTCCAAATATCTTGGAAAAGTATCTTAGCATACATGGTAAATGGGCTGATAAATCCACATGGATCAAAAATCTTAGCTATTAAACTTAATACTGTCCTCTTGGTACATGCTAATTCCAAAGGGAAATCCAGGTCTAGACCACAATAAGAAAAAACATCACTGTCCTTAGACCACTTCAAACCTAGTACACTGTTAATTTCATCGTCCTGTACACAGTGAACCTTGTCATTACATTTTGATGCAATTACTAAACTATTGGATACAAGCTTCTCAAGAGACATGTTGGCTTCAGACATAATGTTGTAGGCTGTGGTGTACTTCCTTACTGCCTCTACTTCACTATCAGCCCCACTGAACCAGTTGTCTACATACATGTCTCTCTGAAGATCCTGAATTACTTCACACTCAGAGTACTTACTCAAATGTGTCTTAATCGTAGCATTAAGAAGGAAAGGACTTGATGTATTGCCAAAAACAACTCTAGTAAACCTCATGTGTCTAACTCCACCTTCGGCTGGCATAAAAAATCTATGAACATTTCTATCTTGGCTCTGTACACTTATTTGCAAAAAAGCTTTAACAATATCAGCAGTAACTACATAGGGCCAGCGTCTGTATCTAATTAATATCTCTACTAGGTCTGGGTTGAGAGACGGACCCGTTGTCATACAGTCATTGAGAGAAATCCCGTTAGGACCCTTGGCAGACGCATCAAAGACTGGTCGTACCTTTGTGGTGCTGCTGCTGAGTCTGACAACTGGCCTGTGAGGCATGTAGTAAACAGGGCCAGGGTGTACAATTTCCTCTACCGGCACCTCTTCAATGATTCCTAAATGCTCATACTCGGCAAATACCTTCATGTACTCAGCCTTTAAGTCTTCGTCCTTATCCAACTTCACCAAAAGCTTATTTAATCTCTTCTTAGCTTGAACTTCATTACTCATCAAAGTATCCTTCTTAGGGTTGTCCTTCCACGGCAAGTGGACTTCATATCTACCATCTACAAACTTGATCTTATCACTATATTCTTGAACAATCTTATCTCTAATGTCTTCCTTACTTTCCTTGCTACTACTTATGCCAATAGTCTCCAAATCCCAAAAGTTAGACATATCAGCATCAGTGACTTTAGAGATGCACAAGAGTTGAGGTGACGAAGGTTTAAAGGTTGGCAGTAAAGGCACACCTGTAGTGTCAGAAAATTTACCAGTGTTTCCACTCAAGGTCCAGCCAAACACTGATTTCAGGGCAACTGTCAACCCCACTTGAACTGCATCACTAGGCGTTACTAGGCTCCAGTAGTAGTCCAGACCAATAAGGATATCTAAGTCTAAAGGAGAACTATGGTCAAAGTCATCTGCAAACTTTAAATGATTAAAGGCACTTAAAATGTGTTCTGGTACTACTGGCCTAATTAGCGGTTCACATATAATGGGAATGCCTGCCAACACAAGGGAAAACAAATCACCCTTATCATCTAAAAGCTTCAACTTGTATAGACTACTTTGTACACACTTGCTTGAGCTATGGCCACCAAAGGAACTATAAGGGACTTCTGTATTGGTGACCCATTCAGGTTTACATCTTCCTACAAACTTATTGGTAACATATGACCTATCACAGCCATTGTCAAACATCAGCCTTGCAGTAACAATATCCCCCTTATGGTTCACTACCTTTACCTTAGCTGTTTGTAACACAGTCTTGTTCCTGTAGTGGCCTGACAACATCGCAAGGGTTTGGGTGCCCGTCTGTTTACTCTCCTCTACTTCGGCCTTAGGGACCACACTCAACTTAACACCACACATGGTACTATTGTGGTCACCACGACACTTGGAACATTTGGCCTTACAACTTCTAGACTTATGACCACTATTTAAACATCTAAAACACACACCCAATTCCCTTATCTTGTCAAACCTCTGCTGCCCATCCAACACCAGAAACTTGTAGCACTTCTCAGACTTGTGGTTTCTCTTACTACAAAACACACAATCTGATCTTTCAGGCGGGGAAGTCACATGTAAAGCCGAGGCTGTGAACAATTTTTCCTTGTTTCCCTTATGTACTTCTTTACTATCCTTACTACCCTTCCTTCCTTCTAAACTCTTAACATTGCCCTTATACATTTCACTCCTTTCTATCACTTCAATCTCCCTTTGAAGCCAACTAAGAAGCCACTCAAGATCACTTTCATGTCCACTACAATCCCTTGACCAGTTTAACCTTAACTCTGTGGGCAGTCTGGAAACAATCATGGGGGTTAGTAGCACTTCACATTGCTTGCCTGTAACTCCTTGGGCTTCTAGACTCCTCGTGTGCTTGACCACCTCGTCCCGAAGTCTCCACAGCTGTAGGATGTAGGTCTTGCCTTGGTGGACCGGAACTTGTAGATCAAGGAGAGCCTGGACGTGGGCGTGGATGATGCACTCCGACTTGCCAAACCGTTGCTTCAGCAGGTCGACGACGGTCTTGTAGCTGGCGCAGGTGTGCGGCACTCCTTCCACCACGTCCTTAGCAGTGCCGTCTAGTAGTGACAGTAGATAGGTTAGCTTACTAATGGTGGGCAGCTCAGTGTCGTCTATGTGTGAGGAGAACTGTTCCCAAAAACTCTGCCACTGCTTCAGGTCACCGTCAAATCTAGGTAGTTCTAGCTTGGGAAGTTTTGCATGGAGAGGGGCTGTGGTACTTGAAGAATCCGACTTGTCCTTATCACCCTCAGCCAGTTTCTTAAGCTTGTCAGCACACAACAATCTCTTCTGCCTGGCTTGCTGTCTGACTGCATCTGCCTTGTCCAAGTACTCCTCTAGTGCCTCAGGACTTATCTCCAATTCTATCTCTGACTGCACTTCTTCTAACTTGTTAAGCCTCTTATCAAACTCTTCCAGAACTTCTACTAACTCACTGGAGGTTGCTGGGGGGCTCTTGGCGGATACACCCCACTTCGTCACCAATTCGGTTCGTCACCTACCCCGTTCGTCACCAAAAACCCATTTCGTCACCAACAAAATTCCGTTGTCCACCTGCGTGCAATCCGTTTCGTCACCACTAAGCATTTATTGCTTCTTTGTGTAAGAGGGGAACTAAAACGTAAAATGGAATATGTGAGTTGCCTGCATTGCCATTTAATCGTCGGTGATATCCCTCTACGTCATTATTTGTGCGTATGCTTTGACCAAACACGCACCAATCTGCTGGTGTCCATCGTCCAGTAATCCAAGTATCACGTATATATGAAATGAATATGAAAGAGAGGAAGAGTAGGAAAATAAGAAAAACAGTGACACACACACACACACACACACACACACACACAGATGTATGAGAGTGATGGGGAGGGGAGGAAGACGGGAGGGCTGCTCTGATCACGGGAAGGACAGGGGATAGACCCATACACACGGGTGAGCAGCCATGACGAAAGTGCGAAATTATGCACACTGAATACTGAATCGGAAAAAAAGACAGATTAGCTCAAATGCTTCAAACGGTTACCTATTTGTGGATTCACGCCAGGGAAACGTTTTTGCTATCGTTAATTAACGTTTATGGGGGAGGAAGGAGGAATATAAGAGGTGCAATAAGAGGTGCAAATTTCAAGGCAGGGCAACACACCCACAGCCATCCCCCTACACCTGGACTCCTTTCTGCAACAGCAGTATCGGTAGCCGTGAAAAATCGATGTGCACACGACAACTTTACATCAGCTGCCCAAATTGCAGAAGAGGAATTAGCCTCATATAAAGAAGCCCACTCTAATGCCCACCAGTTACCCAAACTAATTAGCCTGGTAAAGCAAGGTAACCGGCATCGTCAATCTCAAAGACCTCACCACCCGTCTCACCTTGAGTTTGAACTAATCGCTAACAGTTTGCCGCCAGATTTCATTCAAGCAGATGTAATTATAGAAAATGATGCCAACCTCATTAGCTCTCGCCATATTATCATGGCCACTGAGAATCAACTTCACCTCTTGAGCAATACCAAACAGTGGTATATTGATGGTACATTTAGAATAGTCCGGCAACCATTTTATCAACTTTTGTCCATACATGCCTTCCTTAAGTCGGACGAACATGCAAAGCAAGTGCCCCTCTTATTTGTTTTGATGAGTGGGAAAAAAGAGGAAGACTATAGAAAAGTGTTTGAAGCCATCAATACGTTGCTGGAGGCAGACCCAGAGGTAGAAGAAGTCATTATGGATTTTGAGGTAGCTATGTGGAACGCTGTAAGGAATGTATATCCCTCTGTTCATTTACATGGGTGCACTTTTCATTGGGCTCAAGCCATGTGGCGGAAAGTGCAACAAGTTGGCTTAGCGACTTCTTATATGGAGCGTGGTCCAGTATACGATTTTATAAGCCAACTTTTTGCTCTTCCCTATCTGCCAAAACGTCACATTCGACCAGCCTTCGAAACGCTACAAGAAAGATCACAGCTATGCGAGCCTACAAGGGAACTCACTGACTATCTAAGTCAAACTTGGCTTCATAACACTGTCTGGTCAGTGGGCAACTGGTGTGCGTTCCGAAGATTAGTGCGCACAAACAATGATGTCGAAGGCTGGCATAGACGCATTAACACACGCGCCAATAAACACAACATATCTATATACCTCCTCATTCCGCTTCTTCACAAAGAAGCAATGATGGTTAACTTGCAGTTGCAGTTAGTTGCTGAGCAATCCTTGAAATCCAGCACAAGAAAAGGAAACAATAAGAAGCAGGTCCATCTGTGGAAGTTGTGGGATGCCTACGAAGAGAAATCCATCACCACAACTAAATTTCTGAGAAGCTGTAAGCAGTTTATTCCTGGTCCAACATAAGAGCTGCACATGTCCTCACTGCTGTATTTTAACTTTTTCAATGTTTTAATGTTTTTAATATTTTAATGTTTTTATAGTTTTAATGTTTTAATGTTTTTAATATTTTAATGTTTTTAAAATAAAAAATATATTTTAATGTTTTTATAGTTTTAATGTTTTATTGTTTTTAATATTTTAATGTTTTTACAATAAATAAAATATTTGGTGACGAAACGGGTGTAAATGAAGGTGACGAAACGGGTTCAAAAAATGGTGACGAAACAGTTTGGTGACGAAACGGGCAGCACCCCTCTTGGCTAGGAGTCTGTCCATCTTGACACACACTCTTGACAGCCATCCTTGACAAGCTGCTCGGGCCTTCTCTAACTTCTCCATCTTCTTCTAAAATGCAGGGCTGGAGACACTTAACTTGTTAATGTAGCAGTCCTTGGGCACTGTGTATCCCGGGTCTGGGCACCAAAATGTCGAAATGGGACATTTCCTTGCTAGGAATCTTGAAAAGAGAAGGCCAAGAAAAAGACAACCCGTCTGTGTAGTGCGCTTCTAATGTCTCTCTCAACACTTCACAAAACCCGCACAACATCATGTTGTGCTACAGTTCACATCAGCTTCATGTGTTTACCCAAAATACAGAAATAAATATAACAATGTCCTTTTACCCCTAGAAATACTCACTTAAGACATTATAAATGGTACAATAAATGTCAATACCAAAGCTGAAGAAATGTTGGAACCTGAAAGGAAAACGGCGTCAGCTGATTCTATCTAAGGCCTAACTAAGCTAAACGGAAGCCAAATATACTAATGACTATATAATATTCGACAGAAGGTATGGATGGACTGGTGTGTGAGTAGATCTTGCCTTTACAGAGGACAGAATACCGCCTTGCTGGACGCCTAATATTATCATTGATTATCTTGTTTTTTTTTCCCTTTGTGTGTAAGAGGGCCACTGGTCAAGGGTAACAAAAGACTGATGAAAGAAAAGGCCTGTTCAAAGTGCCAGTCCATAAAGAAAGGGCAGAAAGGATCATGGAAAAAAGGGAAAAAGGAAAAAGAAAAGGAAAAGAAAAAAAAAAAGGTTTAGGTGATGTTTTGTTTGACTGTTTGACTCCTTAATTGACTGACTAGCTATTTATTTATTTATTTATTTATTTATTTATTTATTTTTTACGTGCGAAGGTGTACAGTAAAAAAAAAAGTTCTCTATTTTGTTGCTGCATAAACATCAATGAAGGAGGCAACCAAGTAAATTATCAATCAATCAAGCAAGCAAGCAAATCAATCCATATATTAATAAGCACAAAAAATCGCCTAGAATATATGAGTCTAGTTCTGGAGGTGACAAATTAACTGACTGACTGACTGATTATTGAACTGACCAACTGATGAACTGATGCACTGATTGCTTAACTGACTGACTGAATGACTGACTGACTGACTGATTATTGAATTGACCAACTGATAAACTGATGAACTGATTGCTTAACTGACTGACTGACTGACTGACTGACTGACTGGCTGAATGACAGACTGGTTCCCTGATTGGTATTTTGGCGTTGACGTAATAAATCTAAGGCTATCACCAAGTAGGATATATAAAGGAACACAAAGGAAGACAGGAGTAATGAGTAACCATGGCAAAGGGTTGGGGATTGCTTGTGAGCGAGAGAAAATTAGGGGTGAGAAATGAAGGGAAAAGACACAAGGAAAAATGAGAAAAAAAAGGAAAAAAAAAAAGACTTCTTAATGGGGAAACATGTTTTAATCGCTAAGGAAATAAAGTTTGTTATTGATAGGGAAAAATATCAAGTCGTTAATTAGAGAAAAGACAAGGAAAATGAGAAGAAAAAGAACGAAAAGACTGTTCTTAATGGGGAAACATGTTTTAATCGCTAAGGAAATAAAGTTTGTTATTGACAGGGGAAAAATATCAAGTCGTTAATTAGAGAAAATACACAAGGAAAAATTATAAAAAGAAAAAAAAGAAGGAAAAACAATTCTTAATAGAGAAATGTTTTAATCGCCAAGAAAATAGTTTGTTATTGATAGGGAAAAATACCAAGTTGTTAATTAAGAGTTATTAATAAGGGGAAATTACTCAATAAGGAGATGACTTTACTAATGACTGGTAATTTGTGAAAAGTTATAATTCTAGAAGATGGAACGGACCCATAACTAACGAAGCGCCCACTGGGAACCAACTGCCTTATTCCTCAACTCTAAAATGAAAGCCTAGTGCCCTTGTCTTCTCCTCCTCCTCCTCCTCTTCCCTCTCCTCCTCCTCCTCCTCCTCCTCCTCCCCTTCCCCTTCTCGCCTCGTCTCGTCACACCACACAACACCGCACACCACCACCAACATCCTAAACTTATCTACCCTCCCCCTCCTCCTCCTCCTCCTCCTCCTCCCCAAATATCCCTACACGGCTCCATCTTCCTCTAAACTTGTACACCTGACTTCTCCTCCCCCTCTCCCCAAATTACTCCTCCTCCTCCTTCTCCTCCTCCTCCCCACCGTATTTTCCTCTTTTTCTCCTCTTCCTTTGCTCTCCGTGCTATATTCTCCATGCCGTTTTCTCCTCCTCCTCCTCCTCCTCTTCTTCCTCTTCTCCTTGAGTTCTCATCTTGTATCGTTTCCCTCCTCCTCCTCTTCCTTATTCATATTCTGCTCCTCCTTCTCACCTCCTCCTCCTCCTCCTCCTCCTCCTCCTCCTCCTCCTCCTCCTCCTATCTTCTTACTCCTCTCTAACTTTGTCCTCTTCCTCCTCCTCCTCCTTTTCCTTCTGGAGCAGCAGTTAAGAATCATCACATCACCATCATCACCACTATCAATCATCACCACTACCAATCATCACCACCATCACCATTCCACCATCACCCGTCACCATACCTGATCACTACCACCATCACTACCACAACCAGTCACCATCATCACCACTACGAGTCCCTATATCACCACTACTATCTGTCATCACATCAACACCACCACCATCACCACCACAACCAGCCCCCACATCACCACCACCACCACCACCACTCATCACCAGTCACCACCATCACCACCATCACCACCACCACTTAGAGGCGCCGCTGGACACACCGTGCATCACACAATTATCAAACGCTCTCAACACTTCTTCCATTAACACACACACACACACACACACACACACACACACTCACTCCTGACATGAGCTTCTGTACATTACAAGCGCCCCAGCCGTCCATCACTCCGACCCCCCCCCCACGCCCCCCCCACTCCCAAGGGTTTAAAACTCTCACTACTGCCACTCGCTCTAAAGACGTGACGGTTCGGTGCTAAGATGGCTATATAGACTTTCTCACCGCCCCCCCATGCTGCGCCACCGTCACTCGAAGTACAGTATGCGTCACAATGAGGCACTAAACTACACTATGATCGTCTTTCTCTTGTTACTTCTTACCTCTCTCTCTCTCTCTCTCTCTCTCTCTCTCTCTCTCTCTCTCTCTCTCTCTCTCTCTCTCATTTCACGCTAATCTTACGTACGTGACGAGCCCACAGTAGATAAAGCAGACCTACAGGCACCTCTACACAGCGTCAGCCTCATCTACTCTGACACCACACGTCACAAATTAAGAAAAACTAACACCACGTGACTGGCACTCTCACCCCTCATCAACTTTTCAACGCTCTTACTCTCCTCTCACTCACCTTAGACATGTGACGTTAATAAAGTTGATGAAGCAGACCTAAACGTACCTCCACACAGCGTCACACTCACGCACGCACTCACTCTCACACCACACGTCACAAAATACGAAAATTTTAAGCCACGCAACCGACGCTCATTACCTCACTCAATTTCTCTACACACTCACTCTGCTCTCACTCACCTTAGTAATATGAAGCTGCTACAGGTGATGCAACACACCTTCACGCACCTCTGCACGCCGTCACGCTCACGCACAGTCACTTTACGCGTCACAAAATGGAATAAAGGCAAGCAACATCACTCGCCTCCTGTGCCCGCGGCCGCCCTCAGTAATCGGTGCGTCACGTGACCCTGCGCGCGTGGCTGTCCTAATGATCGCAGGTGAGCGCTAAACACACAGCACTCGTGGTGATGGGACAGGTAAGCGCACTGCAATAGATCGATGACAATGCGTGTGTGTTGATGTGTTGTCTTGTTTTACTTCCTGGATTAAATATTACCGTTGGTTTTGTTATCGTTATTATTCTTAGATGACTTGTACCGCCGGTTCTCCCTCCCTCGTCCCCTCGTTCACTCCTTCCCTCTTTCATTGTTTTATTCATCTTTCACGTGTTATGTCAGATTTTCTCCTCTTCCACTCATATTTTCCTCCATCCTTAAGTCTGCTCCTTCTTTCCTCCCTCCCCGTTCCCTCCACCTGAGCTTCCTTCCTCTTCCTCCTCTCCACCTATCCCTCCCTCCCTCCCTCCTTCCCTCCACCTCCCCAATAGTTTCGTTAATTTTTCACGTGGTATTTAAAAATTTCCTCTCTTCCTCTGATGTTTCCCTCCTCCTCTCCACCTGTCCCTCCCGCCTCCCCTCCTTCCCTCCACCTATCCTTTCCTCCCTCCCTTCTTTCCTCCACTTTCCTCATTGTTTTGTTAATTATCCATGTGGTATTTTGATAACGTCCTCTTACTCTTCCTCCTCCCTCCTTCCCTCCACCTATATCTCCCTTCTCCCTCCTTTTCTCCACATGTTCCTCCCTCCTCCCTTGTTCTCTTCACCTATCCCTCCTTCCTACTTCTCTCTATTTTTCCCCCTCTCCTCCCTTCTTCCCTCCACCTATCTCTGCCTCCTCCTTCCTTCCCTCCACATATCCCTCTCTCATCCCTCCTACCCTTCATCTTTCTCTCCCTCCTCCCTCATTCCCTCCCTTCACCTATCTCTCCCTCCTCCCTCCTTCCCTCCACCCATCCATGGCTCATTCCACCCATCTGTACTGTACCTCCCTCCTCCCTCCTTCCCCCCACCGGTCCATCCCTCCTCCCTCCTCTCCACCTGTCCCTCCCTCCGTCCAGTCCCCGCCAAGTCTGTCAATAGAGAAGGGCGTAATGAAGGGCGCGGGCCGAGACACCACTAAATATCTGCCGCCCACACCTCACGCCGCCCACACCTCACGCCCCTCCCTGACGCATGACCCGCGCTGCCTGACGGACGTAATTACCTGGTGCCTGCATGGACTGGGTTGCAGATTCTTTATTACCTGTGTGAGTGAGTGAGAGAGTGAGTGAGTGACTGGGTGTTTGAGTGAGCGAGCGGGTGAGTGGGTGCGTGAGTGAGTGAGTGAGTGAGCGAGTGGGTGAGTGGGTGCGTGAGTGAGTGACTGGGTGACTGGGTGAAAAGAAAGAAGCCGAACAAATGGAAAGAAAAGCAAAAGGACAAAAGGGGAAAGAAAAAGGGAAGCAAAGCGGAGATAAAAAAAAAAAAGGAAAAATTAAAAAGCAAAATCAGAGAAGCAAAAAAAAAAAAAAAAGAAAAGCAAAATTAAAAGAAAGAAGCCGAAAAAAAGCAAAAGAACAAAACAAGGAAAAGAGAAGAAAAGAGGAAATAAAAGGAAAAAGAGACAAAACAGAAAAAAATAAAATAAAAGGCAGAATAAGAAAAGAACCGAAAAAAAGGAAAACAAGAAGTGAAATTAATGGAAAAAAAAACAAAAGAGAAACAAGGGAAATGAAAAAAAATGTGAACAGTGTCAAGATTCTAACGGGAAACTGGAAAAAAAGTGTTTATTTTTTCCCTATGGACATTCTGATCAATATTCATATATAAAATATTTCTCACTTTTTAAAATATTTTCTGCCAAACTATATTCTTTATTTTTTTTTATTTATCAAAGTAATAGTTTAAGTATCAATTTAGCTCTCTCTCTCTCTCTCTCTCTCTCTCTCTCTCTCTCTCTCTCTCTCTCTCTCTCTCTCTCTCTCTCTCTATCTATCTGTTTATCTATCTATCAGTTAATCCGCCTATCTAACTTTGTATCTTCCTATTCACGTACTTTATCTATTTGTATTTCTGTTAATTTCTATATTAATCCATTTTTTTATCTATATTAATTAATTTTATATCCATCCATCTATTCATCCATCCATCCCTCCATTAATTTTATCATTTCGGTGTTCATCTAGCCTGAAAACTCTCTCTCTCTCTCTCTCTCTCTCTCTCTCTCTCTCTCTCTCTCTCTCTCTCTCTCTCTCTCTCTCTCACTCACTCACTCAAATACTGTTATCTTGCCAAGAGTCAGTCAAAAGTAAAGAAAACGAACGTAAATAAAGACTTAAGCAAGAAACGTTTAAGCTCCTTGATAAAATATAAACGTTTTCTCAGATGACGTAAAGTTGGTATTTTTTATTTCATTTTTTTTTTAATGTTTAGAGTGGGTAGGCTTACTTTTACATTCGCTCCTTGCTTCTTGTTTACTGTTATTCGGTTACTGTTTTTTCTGTTGTCATTGTTTGTTCGTTTGTTTTGTTTATAGAGACGTCTAGTTATGAAGGAAAAAAGGTGGGGATTTTTCCTTTTTTTTTCTTTTTTTTTCGTTTCCTTATCATTGTTCTGGGTTTGGTTGTTGTTGTTGTTGTTGTTGTTGTTGTTGTTGTTGTTGTGATGGTGGTGGTGGTAGTAGTCGTTGTTGTTGTTGTTGTTGTTGTTGTTGTACTTGTTATATTATTTAATATATCATTATTATCATCATTATCATTATTATTTATCATATCACTCTTAATTACTACCACTACCACTATTGCTACTCCTCCTCCTACTACTACTACTACTACTACTACTACTACTACTACCACCACCACCACCATCACCACCACCACCATTATTACTACCACTACCACCACCACCACCACCACCACCATTACCTTTACATATATTTTCTACGTCATTATCTTTATTCTTGCTGTTTTTTCTGATAATTTCCATCATTTCACCAAAAATTATTCGCTTTATCATCATAAGCATAAGGACATAAGAATTTTCTCAATTATTCCTTAATTCTTCTATTTTCTTTTATTCCCTTTTCGCTCTTTCCGTTCCTTACTCCCCTCTTCCTCTTCACTCTTCCCCTTCGCTCCTCTCTCACCATCATTTTCATTCACTTCCCTGTCCTTCTGTGTCTTCCTCCTCCTCCTCTTCTTCTATTCCTTCACTTATTCCTCCTCTAGTTTTCATTTTTCTTCCTTTTCTATTTTCTTAATCGTTCTAATCTTCCTTGTTTTTCTTTTCTCTTCCTTGTATTTTTGTTTGAATTCTCCTTTTCGTTTTTTCTCGTTTTTCCTTTTCCTTCTTGTCGTATTTCTTGCTTATTTTCATTCTTCTCCTCTTCCTATTTCCCGTTCTTCTTGTTCTCCTTTTGGCGTTTTCCTTTCTCTTCTCACTCTTTTTGCTTTATTAGTCTTATTTTCTTCCCGTTTTTCTTGTTCTCCTAATTCCTTCTTTACACCTGCTATCTTCTTCCCATTCTTCTTGTTCTCTTAATTTTTCATCTCCTCTTCTTCCTTCCTTTTCTTGTTCTTTTCGTTCTTCTCGTCCTCCTTTTCTACCTCCTTTTCTTGTCGTTCTTTTCATTCCTCCTCTCCTCTCATTCTCCTTCCTTTCTGTTCTTTCTTCTCCTCTTCCTCCTGCTCTTCCGCTACAAGCATCTCACGTACTAATGCTGCAAATCTCAGGAAATCCCAAGAAACCTCCAGGAGATCGCCTAAGGAGCATTTAATCCCCTTCAGGAGAATTTTAATAGGATTTCACTTAGGATTCTAATAACGATCAACTGCTGATTTCTCCACTATCCCCTACAACAACAACAACAACAACAACAACAACAACTACTACTACTACTACTACTATTACTACTACTACTGACAATAAAAAAAATAGCATACCAATCAAAATGACGCCAAAAATGAGACAATAAGTATAGAAAGTATTGCATAAAAGGAAACAGAAGACAATCAATGAAATAAACAAAAGAGATTGAAGACGAATGAAGGGAGGAAAAGTCCTGAAGAAACGCAGCTCAAGTGTCGGGAACAAAAGACTGTCGCTGCAGGAATGTGAGGAGAGAGAGAGAGAGAGAGAGAGAGAGAGAGAGAGAGAGAGAGAGAGAGAGAGAGAGAGAGAGAGAGAGAGTGTACGACTTTTTTTCAATTACTTTTTCCTTTAACGAAACGAACCCATGAAAGCAACACACACACACACACACACACAGTGACTCACCTCCACACTGTTCTGGAGGTGTGCCAACACTAGTTTTCTATCCACCAGTGTTACCAAGACCAGACACACACCCCTACACATCACCCATCCTTCGCCAGCCGTAGTGCAGCAGCCCTTAACAGCCCCACCCTACGGAAAACACCCTACACACACACACTAAGCATCTACACAAACAAGGGTGAGGCGCGCGGCGGCTCTCAAGAGCTCCAGGGTGACTGGGTGTGGTTGGTAAGACTGGCCAAGGTGGGGGGGATGAGTAGGGGGGATTGGGGGCGCGGCGTGGGTGGGGAGTCCTCCTGTCCTCAACTCAACCCCGCCCCCCTTCCATACACAACCCACCCACGCCGTCACCGAGGCTCTAGTCGAGTCTGGCGAGACAGGATGGGGAGAGGAGGAGGAGGAGGAGGAGGAGGATTTTAAGGTGAAAGAGGAGAGGGTATGATTACTTATGAAAATGAAGACGAAGAGAGAAAACAAGAAAGGAATAAGAAAATAACTGAAATGAGACGCGTGTTTGAAAATGATATATGTAATGCTGAGGAATAATCGATACATACATAATACAGCAAAAAAATGAAAAATCCAAAATCCGGCATGATAACTTGTCAGGAGAGAGAATAGGAAAGGAATTAAAATGAGTAATGGTAAAAATTATTGTACATGAATTATATGAATATTGAAAAGGAAAGGTCATTATTTTTCCATATATATATATATATATATATATACACTACTACTAACAACAACAACAACAACAACAACAACAGCAACAACAACAACAACAATACATAAGAATAAAAAACTCTTACTTTGTCACTTCGTAGTAAAAATATTGAGGTTCGTTGAAGAAATTAGACTAACTCGATTCAGCATCAAATTGGCCTAGAAAAAAAAAAAAAACTCAATTTGTAAGATTTTGAGCCCCGGCGAATCCCATTAGAGCAACGCATCTCCTTATTAGCAGCCGGCGAGGGCACAGAAAAACACACAGGAAAACAAACAAACAAACAAACAAAAATGAGAACAAATAGAAAAATGACAACAAACAGAAAATAAAAGCCGAAATAATACGAACAAATAAAATAGAAAACTTACCAGTAATACAAAACACAAAAAAGTAAATAAATAAAAAAAAGACAAATGAAAACGAAAGGAATGAAAATAAACTGGAAATAATAACACATAGAATAAATTAATAAAAAAAAAGCAATAAAAAAAATATTAGTAGCCTAGCGAAAAAAAAAAAATAAATAAAAACAAGACAAACAAGTACAAACATGTCAAAACAAACAAACAACACAAATAAAAAAAAACAATAAAGCAAAAGACAAAACATTCTAGGAATAATTTGTAAACACTAATATCCCACGAAAAATAAATAAGTAAATAAATAAATAAACAAAAGTTAGAAAAAAAAAATTGAGTCAACATTACTGGCAACTACTTCAGTACGCGTCAAAATATGCACCTACATAATACAAATTTACACCTAAGCTATATTAAAAAAAAAAAAAAAATAATAATAATAATAAAAAATAAATAAGTAATAAAATAAATAAATAAAGAATCGATTCTCCAAGTGGTGGATGACTGGAAGACAGCAGGTGGTCAGTGGCAAGTGAACAGGGAGCTTTAGAAGACCAGATTATACGGATTTATGGGTGGAAATGTATGTTTTGAATGTTGTATACAGAGACCACCACGTGTAGGCGTACTGACTTGTTGCAGCTTGCCTTGTGTTAGGCTTCATTATCACAGAGATCGGCTGAAAACAGATAAATAAAATAAATAAAAAAATGATAATAAATAAAAAATAAAAAGATAACAAATAAATAAATAAATAAATAGAATAAGTGTAAGAGGGACAAATGAACAAGTTTTCTGAGTTATCTTAATACAACAGTTTCCAAAGACGAGCATTGAGACACGAGACTGAATTGGCGTTTTTAGAGGTATGGTATATTGAAGGGGCGTTCTTTTTCCTTCCTTTGATGCCCTTTGCCAGACGCCTTTGAACGTAAAAAAGTCACGGCCAGGAGTCGATTAACGTGTCAGTCATATTCAGTGTTTTATCGTCTGCCTCAGCCCGCAGCACTCTGATCCGCCGGGAGCGTCACCCTTCAGCGCGCGAGGAAAGTGTTGCCAGATCAGGGGACAAATATCTAAAATGGAAATGAATTGTGGATTTTTTTATATATATATATATATATATATATATATATATATATATATATATATATATATATATATATATATATATATATATATATATATATATATATTTCTTTTTATTTTCTATTTTTGCATGACCAGCCAAGGGGGTAACGAAAGTATGATAGATAAATAAGTGAATGAATGAATAAGCAAGCAGGAAAATAAATAAAGGAAAATAAATTGAAAAATCACACAAATTGAAAAAAAAATCACACTTACTTGGTCGCTTCCCCTACAAAAAATTGAGAAAAAACAAAGAAAGGAAGAAAAGAAGACGAGTAGAAAAAAAGATGAGGAAAGAAAAAAAAAGAAAAAAAAAGAAAGACTACAATTTACTTCCGAACGAATCTTAACAAATCTATTTCCATCTTTTGCAACAGTTCATGAGAGGACAGGAACGATGAAAAAAAAAAATAATAAATAAATAAAATAAAATAAATAAATAAATAAAAAGCGAAAAGCAGATATACAATGATAACCGCTGCTACCCAAGCCAGTAACGTATGCAACAGTAATCAAATTAGCAATAAATGTTAGTTAGAAAACATGTTTGCCGCCACCCGCCGAGCGCTCTCTGCCACTTGTTACAATTGCAGTAATGAATGTACAAGTTTACAAGTGCTTTGTTCATTAGCGTCAATGTTCCAAGTGTGTCAATAGCAGCACAAGTGACGAGTTTTTGCCAATGACTAGTTAACATTTTATATACACTGCATGCCGGGAGAGAGAGAGAGAGAGAGAGAGAGAGAGAGAGAGAGAGAGAGAGAGAGAGAGAGAGAGAGAGAGAGAGAGAGAGAGAGAGAGAGAGAGAGAGACTAAGTGTAAACAAACTTTAATTTCCGGTTTATACAAAGGAAGCGGCAGGTGAGGTGAGGAAAGGGGAGTCTATTTAGGGAGAGAAGAAACTTACAGGTATGAAGAATAGGTAATTACAGGTGAACGTGGTGGTGGTGGTGGTGGTGGTGGTGATAATAGTAGTAGCATCTTGTCTATCGTTAAACATGTAATAGTTATGTAGTAGTAATAGTAGTAGTAGTGGTAGTGGTGATAGTGGGAGTAGCAGGAGTAGTTGTGGTAATGACAGTAGTAGTAGTAGTAGTAGTAGTAGTAGTAGTAGTAGTAGAAGTAACCACGTCTCCGAGTTTTCATAATTTACTTAAAATCTACAAGGGTGAATTTGTGGATTTTCAACTCCCGAGTACTCCGTCACTCCGAGAAAACACACGTTGACTGCAGAGCCTTACTGTACCAGACCTGAACTAACCTTGGAGCCTAATGAAGATGGGACTAAACCTTGAAACTCTTATTCGTATTAGTACAGTGCACCTGAAAAAAAAAAAAAAAAAACCGCTTTTTCCATTCACCCAAACCGTAGAACAAGTTAACATTTGTAATAAGTAAACCATGGCACTAAACTACTCAACATTTCTATGGGTATATTTCACCCATACGTTCATCACACGCTAATGAGTGCAACAATAAAAACATACCACTCACTTACAAAACTTAAACGATATCCAACTTTATGTACTTCAAGAAAACCGGTCAAAAAAAAAAAATAAAATAAAATTTAAAATAAATAAATAAATAAATAAATAAATAAATAAATAAATAAAACACACTAATTTGCTTTTCCCACAAATAGGTAAAGAAAAAAAAGTACATCCACTAGTAAACATTCCATAATACCCAGGCAAGCGCTCCATTGTGCTTGAATAAAGAGGTATATTGTAGTTCCTCTCAGCCATGCCACAGACTTCAACAATTTAAACTCGGGGTCACTGAGCCGAAGCCGGAGCCACGTCCATTCACGCTTGTCTCTCATCCGAACAAATTCAGAACAAACCATTTCCTTTCCACTCAGAATTTCCAGGTAACGGGGAATGGACCAGGAAGGAGAAAATAATAAATAGAAGGAAAAATATACATGTAATCAGCCAGCAGGGATCAAAGAGAAAACAGAGCGAGGTGAAACACTTGCCAATCATGTTTCTCGTTTTTGGGATTGTAGAAAAGAAAGAAAGTTTAACCAGACGAACTGTGATTTTTACCTCCTTTTGTTTCACGGGAAAGTAGAAAGCAGGCGTGTTCCTTTTGTGTGATACTGAAAATAAAAGTAAAGCCTATTGGAGTAGATATTTTTAGGGAAGAGAAAAGAAAGTAGAAATAAATACGAATAACAAAATAGAAATACATACATAAAATAAAGAAGTGGAAGTTAGTTTTAGTTCTTTACCCTATGACAAAATAGAAATATACACATGAAAAGGAAATAGAAAGTTTTAGTTTAAAAAAGAGGGAAATATGACAAGAATGCTCAAAAGTACAAGAGAAGATATTAAAAAAGAACACAAATAAATTAAGAAAAATAGAAAATATACGAGATGACGAAAAATAAAGAAAATTCAAAACAAAACCAAGAATACAAGGGAAATAAAAGGTGAAAAGCAGAAGACCTGAACATATAACAAGGAAGGAGAGGAAGGAAGGGAAGGAAGGAAAGGAGGAAATAAGGAAAGAAATATATTTACTAGCGCTGCCAAAGTTTCCCTCTCTCCTAAGTTCATGTCTTCGTTGCCAGAAGTACTTTGGTTTCATCAGATAAATGTTAAAAAAAGGAAAACACGATAATTTATGGAAACGTCGAACTGGATTAAAAAAAAAAAATCAAGCAAAAATGCTTAAAATGAAAAAAAGGAAAGTAATCAAACAGAAAGGAAACATTGCAACTTTTTTTTTTGAATTTTGTATAAAGAACTTTTTTGTTTAATTTTTTTTACAAGTGAGCGTGAAAATTGCCGGAGACTTTAGAGAATTAATGAAGAGAAAGTAAAAGGGGAAAGAATAATGAAAGGAAAAGATATGGTAGTTATGAAAAGAAATCGCCCACTGACTCTACGAAGATATAAT
>NW_026973680.1:97500-110000 GCF_035594125.1 Scylla paramamosain | reverse complement strand
TACCCTAACGTAATTATCTTCCTTTTCCACGCTCACTTACTCGCCCTTGTGCATTCCTGTCGGCACAAGGATAGGCTGATGAGAGAGAGAGAGAGAGAGAGAGAGAGAGAGAGAGAGAGAGAGAGAGAGAGAGAGAGAGAGAGAGAGAGAGAGAGAGAGAGAGAGATGGGGGGAGGGAGTTGCACTTGAGAAAGCGTTAGTGCAGGATTTAAAGATTGTTTGTCTATTGATCAATATCAATATCAATGGGTTTCTGAATTATTTAAGCTCCAAGATCTCTCAAATGCAAATAATATTGTCTATCAGAGAATCAGATGAATTCATAAGCATGCATTCATTCAGCCATCATGAAGATAATGGTACAGACTTTAATTGAAGAGGACATGCAATCAGGGAAATAACACATCAAGTTTGTGCTGTTGTAAGAAAATGAAGCGTGAAGTGTTCCAGGAAGGGAACACTTCCAGCACCTTCTTGGAAGAATGACACACTACGACAGAACTCACTCAGATAAATGAGGGAGAAATATACGTGTACATATCAAGACACCACGTGGCCTACTGATTTACAGAAACATAACTTACTACATCCTATGTCACTTATACCATTTGTGTAAATATATATCTGTTAACTTTAATCTCTTTAAACGCTTATCCCCACAAGGTAAATGTTCACAAAAAAAAAAAAGTCATTAAAAGACAAGGACGACGGAGGTCTGGGCTTATTTCACTTGATGGCTGATGATTTCCACTGAGCGAGATTTGACTGGTGCTCTTCTGGCGTGGAAAAAATTAAGAGTCGTTTATTGAGGTTTGGTTATTGGCATGAATTTTTTTTTTTTTACTGGTAACAGTTGTGGATTTCGTAGTGAATGCTACAAAGTACAGTAATGTGAATGATGTAGTCATATGTTATTGTTTTTGTATCATTTGTGAAAAATCGCGATTTTGTAGAACAAAAATTGTAACATCATTCCGCGGCTAAAAACAAATAATTCTATGCATTTTTTTTTCTACTTTCAAAAGAGAGGAGGTAGTAAACACCTGCCGAAACGATCATTACTCCCAGTGAGGTCCGAAGCACTGGATCAGGGGGTGCTGTGGTCCTATCAATAACCCAGCTGTGACCTCACTCAACGTTTCCTCAAGGGGGCAGTCACATCACGTCTGGCCACCACCGTGCTTACAGAAGTGTTTAGAGAGAGAGAGAGAGAGAGAGAGAGAGAGAGAGAGAGAGAGAGAGAGAGAGAGAGAGAGAGAGAGAGAGAGAGAGAGAGAGCTAGTCATAACGAAAATATAAATGCGATAGTGACCCTCATTAGTCTTGACAGAAAACAGTAAACACTTTTCCTGCACATAAAGCTTGGGTATAAATAAGAGAGAGAGAGAGAGAGAGAGAGAGAGAGAGAGAGAGAGAGAGAGAGAGAGAGAGAGAGAGAGAGAGAGAGAGAGAGAGAGAGAGAGAGAGAGAATACATTACTACAAAAAATCGCACATAACTATAATTTTTGAAGCGAGGAGAAAAAAAAACAAAAAGGTTAAAATTTAGAGTATATAACTATGCTACAGACACACAGACAGACGTAGAGTAAGCAAACAGAAACAGACATCAGTTGAGTTCCCTGCTCGGCTGTTTGGGAAGTGACGGTAAGCAGATCGTGCTTGAACAGGTGGACAAGTGATGATTTGTGGACACTTTTTATTTTATCTTCCTCTTCCTTCTGCGTTTTTCGAGCTCCTTTTTCTCCTCCTCCTCCTCCTCCTCCTCCTCCTCCTCCTCCTCCTCCTCCTCCTCCTCTTCCTCTTCCTCCTCCTCCTCCTACTACTACTATCACGAATGACACTATAACAAAAACAACATAAAAGCATTCTACTCAAAAAAAAAGTAAAGGCAAGATAACAAAAAAAAAAGGAGAAACAGCTAAGCTGCAACACCGAAGGGGAAGGGAGGGAAGGCGGAAGAAGAGGAGGAGGAGGAAGAGGAGGAGGAGGAAGAGGAGGAAGAGGAGGAAGAGGAGGATAAAAGAGCATTACATCTCATTCGTTCTCATTACAGACCCTCCTGGAAGAGAGAGAGAGAGAGAGAGAGAGAGAGAGAGAGAGAGAGAGAGAGAGAGAGAGAGAGAGAGAGAGAGAGAGAGAGAGAGAGAGCAAACGACAATTAGTATAGGGTGTAAAAAAGTTACATCAATGGTGGAATGAAGATTTAGAAGACAGGGAATGATGAGAGGAAGAAGAGGGAGTGACGATAAAAGAAAGGTGGAGAGAGAGAAATGTGAGAAGTGACAGATGAGATGTGGAAGGAAGAAAAAAAAGTAGGAAGAAAGAAAGGAAGAGAGGGAGGGAGGCAGGAAGGAAGGGAAGAAGGCGAGGAGGAGGAGGAAAATGACTGTTTACCTCTCATTAGGAAACGAGGAGGAGGAGGTAGAGGAGGAGGAGGAGGAGGAGGAGGAGGAGGAGGAGGAGACAAATGTTACAGTTATGATGGTATCCCATTCTTCCTCCTCTTCCTCCTCCTCCTCCTCCTCCTTCTCCTCGTCCTCCTCCACCTTTAAATTATTTACCTAAACTTCAAAATTATTACCGTCATTTTTTAGTAATTACTCTACCACAATAACAAGTAATGGTCATAAAGTAAGAAAGAATTAAAGATACAGACTCTCTCTCTCTCTCTCTCTCTCTCTCTCTCTCTGAATAATTTTTGAGCAGAGAGAGGTAAAAATAGTTGGTCGACTTGAGTGTGTTACTGGCCTTAATGTTTCACTCAGTGTTTATCGTCTGGCGAAAAGAAGATAAAGTAAATAAAGCAATATATTATGAATTGTAATATATATCAAGGTAATATCTCACACTTGTAATTGAATAGAAATATATGGATGCGATCATGCGAAAAAAAAGAGGATAAAATAAAGAAAGAAAACGAAATGTGAAGGTAATTTTTCCTCGTTTGATTTTTTATGTTTTGTATTTTATTGTCTCCCTCCCCTCTCTCTCTCTCTCTCTCTCTCTCTCTCTCTCTCTCTCTCTCTCTCTCTTTCCCTTGTTCCTTTCTTTGGTTCTTATTATTATGTTTACGTTACTAAATTACTTTTTCCTTAGTTTTTTTTTTATTTCGATTACCTGTATTTTTTGGTGTTCAAAAATGTACATGTATTTTCTGCTTCTTTCACTTTTTCTTTTTAATTAACTAAATATCCATCCTACTCAAACTTTGCCATGCACTTTTTCTTTTTAATTTCCTGCACACGTTTTCTGTACATAATTCATACTTTGCTCATCTGACAATTTTTTAATCTCCATTCCCTCCTACATATTTCATCTTCCTTACTCTGTCCTCCTCTTCCTCCTCCTCCTCCTACTCCTCCTCCTCCATCTTCAACTTCACTACGCCCTCCAATATACACATTCTTCTCCTCGTTCCATCACACCTCTTATCTTCTCCCTCTCGCCAGACACACGTCCTCTTTATTCATTTCACAACACCGTCAACACAATTTGTATAATTCCATGGCAGTTAAGAAATGGAGAAAATAAGAAAATGACTAACCTTAATGAACATAGTTTCTAATGTTTGCTAGAATTATGAGGAAAACACCTTTGGAAAACCTTAATAACCTCCACTACAGCCTGATAAAGATAGTCGAAATAAGAAGACGAAATGCTTCATAATGTAAACCTCAGCCTGATATCTCTTAGCGAACGAGGAACACAAAGCAAGGTGGATAAGTAAATGTTGACAAAACTGGCAAGAATGAACTCAGGTAATCATCATTGTGGGGTCTAAGAAAATGCCAATGTGACATGGCTTATTGTGCCCAAAGCACCCTGAGATGAATATGATGATGACGATGATGACGATGATGACGATAGCAATACTAACCGTCAAATGTTCGCCCCTCACAAGCAGCGCCTTCCATCTCCTCACCTTCCTGTCAGCCAGAATACCTTCCCTCAACTTTCCGTGCTTTCCCTAATCCAAGCTTCCCTGCCGTGTCTGTCTTTCCATCTTATGCATAATATTATCCTCTTCATTTCTCTCCCAAGGCTTATGAGTTTTGCCCCACAGCACTCCTGCCGGGCTGCGGGGTTCTGGTCCTTAACTTAAATAATTAAATAAGATACACGTGATGTATTGCCCTCACATTCCCGCTGGCCTTGAGGTGTGTGAAGGTGAAATTTTATATGATCATTCCTCGTTTAATCACACCTGTATTATATTACTGCTATTAATTAAAACAGATAGGTGCAGTATGCTATCTTTATATGCCTAACTACCTTAATCAAATTTGCAAAGGTGTAATTTTAAATGACTCCTCTTTGCTCGACGAGGGAAGGTATCTTAAGCATATTAGCCGTACTCCTGTATTACTGTATTATATAACTGTCCTTAACTTCAATAGGACAGGTGTGATGTATTACCAATATATTACCTTTATATGTCTATTCGCCTAAATTAAAAGTGTAAAGGTTTAATTTCTAATGCATCTTAAATCTGTTTCGCCATATTCCATTATTCCATTATATTACTCTCCTTAACTTCAATAGGACAGGTGTCATACATTACCTTTATGAAGCTGCCCATCTTAATTACAACCTGTGCAAGATGTAATTTCAAGTGGTCGTCCTTTGCTTACTGACAGAACACAATCCATCTGTCCTTCCCATCACATTACTATTACAAGCAAGACTATTAATCCTGCACCTTAACTTGCTAGACTTAATGAGAGAAAAAGAGTTTATTACATCAAATGGCATTACATCACAGACAAAGAGAGCATTATCTTAAGTCTGTTTCCCCACTAAAGCACTTCTTATGTCCTGGTATTTAATTAACGAGGACAACACAACAGCGCACCTGTCTGTAGCACCACTTTACTTACACACACAAGAATAACATTAGCTCTCCACTCCTCGTTCAGTATTTCACCATTTTTAGTCAAGTTGGTGTATTTAATATCACACCCCTACCTCTCCTGAATTCAAATAATGATCCAGTTTAGGGGGACTTTACGTTCTTTCTTTACGAGTTTTCCTTTCATAATTATCAGTAAGGCACAATAACAGCACTAATTCTAACTAACGATGTGCTGAAGGCAAGATGTGGGAGGTATTTAACTTCATTACCTGGTTAGATGAAGCCGTCATCCTCACTCATTTCACATTACGGAGACTCATTCAGCATATCAAATCTCTTACAATATTTATCTTTGTATCTGAGAATTCCTTGATTATCTTGTCGTGAAGTGCTGGCGTTGTTTTCTTATTCTCTTTTTGTCTGGTATCGTGTTCTTTATAAACTTCCATCTGTGTTAACAAGAAGGTGAGGGGAGAAGAAGAGCGGAGGGAAGAGGAGAGGAGATGATAAGAGAAACGCACACCTACGTATAACCTTCTATATTTTTTTTTTTTTTTTTATGTAGGAAGGACACTGGCCAAGGGCAACAAAAATCTAATAAAAAAAAATGCCCACTGAAATGCCAGTCCCATAAAAGGGTCAAAGCAGTGGTCAAAAACTGGTGGATAAATGTCTTGAAACCTCCCTCTTGAAGGAATTCAAGTTGTAGGAAGGTGGAAATACAGAAGCAGGCAGGGAGTTCCAGAGTTTACCAGAGAAAGGGATGAATGATTGAGAATACTGGTTAACTCTTGCGTTAGAGAGGTGGACAGAATAGGGATGAGAGAAAGAAGAAAGTCTTGTGCAGCGAGGCCGCGGAAGGAGGGGAGGCATGCAGTTAGCAAGATCAGAAGAGCAGTTAGCATGAAAATAGCGGTAGAAGACAGCTAGATATGCAACATTGCGGCGGTGAGAGAGAGGCTGAAGACAGTCAGTTAGAAGAGAGGAGTTGATGAGACGAAAACCTTTTGATTCCACCCTGTCTAGAAGAGCAGTATGAGTGGAACCCCCTCAGACATGTGAAGCATACTCCATACATGGACGGATAAGGCCCTTGTACAGAGTTAGCAGCTGGGGGGGGTGAGAAAAACTGGCAGAGACGTCTCAGAACACCTAACTTCATAGAAGCTGTTTTAGCTAGAGATGAGATGTGAAGTTTCCAGTTCAGATTATAAGTAAAGGACAGACCGAGGATGTTCAGTGTAGAAGAGGGGGACAGTTGAGTGTCATTGAAGAAGAGGGGATAGTTGTCTGGAAGGTTGTGTCGAGTTGATAGATGGAGGAATTGAGTTTTTGAGGCATTGAACAATACCAAGTTTGCTCTGCCCCAATCAGAAATTTTAGAAAGATCAGAAGTCAGGCGTTCTGTGGCTTCCCTGCGTGATATGTTTACCTCCTGAAGGGTTGGACGTCTATGAAAAGACGTGGAAAAAGTGCAGGGTGGTATCATCAGCGTAGGAGTGGATAGGACAAGAAGTTTGGTTTAGAAGAATTTGTTAATTCCTCTTCCATTTTTTGTATAATCCCTATCCTTAATTTACAGTATCAATAAGGGAGGTGATAAAAACACCACCACCACCATCACCGCCTCTTAGTTACCTGTTATCACATACCATTAAGACTCCATATACTCGTACCCTCTCTCTCTCTCTCTCTCTCTCTCTCTCCTCTCTCTCTCTCTCTCTCTCTCTCTCTCTCTCTCTCTCTCTCTCTCTCTCTCTCTCTCTAATGACTGGTAATTGAGAATTGAGGCTTTTGTTGCATGGATGTGTTTGGGGGAGGTGATATAATGTGTGTGTGTGTGTGTGTGTGTGTGTGTGTGTGTGTGTGTGTGTGTGTGTGTGTGTGTGTGTGTGTGTGTGTGTGTGTGTGTGTGTGTGTATGACGCGCTGTAAGTTAATCTCCTTTATAAAGAGGAACTGCACACACTTAAACCGTGAAAACATGAAATCTAACATACTTAGATGGTGCAGAATAATACTTACAAAGTCACGCCATTTCTTATACTGTAAAATATACTTAAACAGAAGAACATACGGTGAAAACAACACGTATAAAAGTAATGCAAATACTTCAACTGTCACGAAAATACGTATATGTTAGGGGCCGCGCCACATTTCCTACGCCACATTTCCTACAGGACACATCAAATACAAATTAAGCAGTTTTTAGAGTAGTGACATATTTCCTACAGAGATACAGCATATCTCCTACACGCAGTAGGTGTAGGAAATACGCTGGGGTATCAAGTTGTTATGTAGGAAATGTGCCTGACACTTGTTTTTGTGTAGGAGCTGCGGCAGTATGGTGCATCCGGCATAACTCCTACATTTATACTGTCATATCTCCTACAAGTAAAAAATATGATTGTAAAAACTGGAAGGCACATGAATTAAAATGGCACTTTTTATTTTTCAGTAAAACTTACATATATAAAATATGGCATTACAATGATATTTTTTTTCATTTCTCACTAAAACGTACGTATATATATAAAAAAAAAATTACTATGGCACATTTTAAACGTAAACTTCAAGCCTGTCTTGAATGGCAGTACGACAAGTGGGACATGTTGCCGGGTTGTTAGCATCTGCTGCTGATACAAGGATAGTTATGCAATCTGCACAGAAGGAGGCATGTCGGCAGGGCAAAAGAACAACTGTCCTTTCCCTTCGCCTTAAGCAGATGCTGCACCGAAGTTCGGGAGGAACATCTTGAGTACCAGCTGCGTTGTCAGGGCCTTGATGCTCATCCCCACTTTCATCAGCACTGTCTCCAGGAAGTTGAAATGCTGAAACAGAGCTATCAAATGTGTAAGCGACAGCATTAATGTATTGGGTTAATGTGTATGTGCCATTCTGTAATTGTTCTTTCAAGTTCTGCCT
The DNA here is from genome assembly GCF_035594125.1 of Scylla paramamosain. Taxonomy (NCBI): domain Eukaryota; kingdom Metazoa; phylum Arthropoda; class Malacostraca; order Decapoda; family Portunidae; genus Scylla; species Scylla paramamosain. The sequence continues at coordinate 102,222 of NW_026973680.1, read as the reverse complement.
GCGCTCAATGTTTCTGACAAACTTCTCCTTTTTCTGACGAGTGATGTCCAAGCCAGCATCCACACGTTCAATGTCCTTAGTTGTGTCTGTTATCAGATTATTCAGATGTGTGAGGAAAGTGTAAATGTTTGGCTTGTGCTGGCGGACAATGGCTTTCAGTCTGCTGTGGTACGACTCTGCATCATTGTTAGTTCCACGAGAAAATTCGAAGACAGATAACCGTTGTGGAGTGACTTTTCGAATCCAGTACTCTGTGATGTAGGTTTTGAATGCAGTAATTTTTGGCTGGGAATGATCATTCAAGTCAAAATTTTCTTGGAACAGAGAGTCAACTGCTTCATGCATCTGGTTGGCTGGCACATAACTTAGTGTCATGATCTTTTTGACCCACTTATTAAACTGTTTGTTGTCTTGTAAAGTTCAGTTAGCCCCAGTTTCTGAATTTTCCGGTACAGGTTTTGTGAAAAGTGGAACTGACAGCCCCCAATCTGAACCTGTGGCCAGCAAGAGCGAATTGCTTTACCAGAACTGCTTTCAAAATCACCCATTGCTTGTTCAGGATTCAGGTTGGGGATGAGTTCCTTCACTCTTTGCATTGTGATATCATACAACTTTTTAGACTTTGATGTCATCAAGGTGAAGATGAGTGGGAATGAATGACCTTTGTAAAATCCAAGTAATGTGAAGAGCTGGTAGAAGAGTGCAGGCACAGTGTAAAAAGTACCATCAAAATTCCATTCCTTAATTGTGGTCATCAGTGGTACCAGGGTTAGAGAATAAAAAATAATTGCCAAATGACCACTTCCCTGATCTGTGACGACAGATCTGAAGTTTACGTTAAAGGCCTGGGCCTCTAAGCTTTCTAGAATGTTGGCGCACTCCTCTGCAGTGTGTGGTTGCCTCGGTTGAATTCGGCGCTTGGCTCGAAGCATGCTTCGCTCTACAGATGAGAAAGACACATCTGCTCCATGTTGGTGATGTCTTGTTACCCGCCTGAAGATCTCGGAGTTGCTGGTAGAGCCCACATCCTCAGCAGCCTTCATCTTGAGAGTGTTCCTCAGATCTGTTGCAGCATAGTCGGATGATTCATGGTTGTGACCTTGCGTTGCTCTGATGACACCAGTTGTCTGTAAAATATAACTGCTTAATAATTCGAAACAACACCTAACACCACCATCATCACCAGTGACTCTGCCAGTGATCTCCATCGTTTTAACGGAAAACCTTTAGCAGTGAAGTTGATTAAATCTTACCAAACTCCTGGTCTATAACATTTTACAACTGTTCTTACCTCCGACAATACGGCTCTTCCTCCACAGTTGGGGTGATGAATGCAACGCAGGTATAGTTTGTTGTTTCTTGCCACATTTCGGAGGTACCGGAATCCAGAGTTGTCTTTGTAAACCACTGCATTGAAGCGGATGTTCCCCTCAATACTAGCCATGCTTGGTCCAGGCGCAATCGAGTACAATAATGCCGTCTGTCCCGTCGAATGGAGAAAAAAATACTGCTGGGTCGAGACTAAACTCGACCCATGATGTCTGAATGTGAACGATACTACGCCGAACGGATGTATAACAACCTATCTACTTGTTGACTAGTCAAGGTCGGCAGGAGTGTACTGAGCCAGAAGCTCCGAGTGCAGAGGCGCCAAGCTAGGGGGTGCGCCTGTAGGAGCAATGTAGGAGATGTGACAACATATTATTGTGTGTAGCAGATATGCTGTATCCTTGTAGGATATGTGACAGAACAGGTTTTTGAGTGTAGGAGGTATGCTGTATCTCTGTAGGAAATATGGCATTACTCTAAAACTGGTGTATTTAAAGGATATTTGACCTGGAGGGTAGTCATTTTATGTGTAGGATATATGACGGATACTTGTTTTTGTGTAGGAAATATGACCATCTATGTGTAGGATATGTGGCAGTACTCCAGTTATTGTAGGCTTGTAGGAGAAGTGACTACGCCCCATATGTTAATAACAATACTTTTCAACACACACACACACACACACACACACACACACACACACACACACACACACACACACACACACACACACACACTTCAAAAAAGCCTTTGATCTTGTTGATCACACTGTTGTCATCAGCAAGGCAGTAAGTCTGGGTCTCCCTCCTAATCTGATAGCGTGGCTAGCCGAATTCCTCACAGGGAGACGTCAGGCCGTTCGCTATCAGGGCTCTGTCTCTAATTTCCAACAGCTGACATGTGGGGTCCCCAGGGGACCAAGACGGGCCCTCTATGCCGCCTCCTCCTCATTAACGACGCCCTCACTGACACCCCCCATCGCTGGAAGTATGTGGACGACTGCACCGCGGGCGTCCCAGTTTCCACCAAGAACCCGGACTACTCGCCACTGCAAGCAATTCTGGAGAGACTGCAGACGTGGACAGAGGAGAGCAGGATGACCATCAACCACAGCAAAACTGTGGTGATGCATTTCTGTACCTCCTCTGTACCAGTGCCCCCCTCCCCGGCTCACAGTGGGCCCTCACCCCCTCCAGGTGGTCCGATGTGCCAAGCTTCTCGGAGTCACGGTGGACGACCAGCTGACCTGGAAGCAGCATGTCGCCAGCACCGTGAGATCAGCTACCTACAGGCTGTACATGCTGCGCAGACTCAGGTCGCTGGGGACGCCGACAGATGAGTTAAGGGGGGTGTACCTTACCTTCATCCTCCCCAAACTCATGTACGCCTCCCCAGCGTGGTCCTCCTCCCTCACACACACTCAACAGCTACAGCTAGAGAGTGTGCAGAAAAGGGCGTGCAGGGTCATCCTTGGCTCTGCATACACCACCTATGAAGAAGCCCTGACCACCCTGAGTCTGTCCAGACACCGAGACACACACACACACACACAAACACACACACACACACACACACACACACACACACACAGGCACGCACGCACGCACGCACGCACGCACGCACGCACACACGCAGAGAGAGAGAGAGAGAGAGAGAGAGAGAGAGAGAGAGAGAGAGAGAGAGAGAGGAGAGAGAGAGAGAGAGAGAGAGAGACGCATAGATACACACACGTACACACAAACGAACACTCAAAGACAAACTAAACTAGACAAGACAAAAAAAAGTAATCATGATAAACAAACAAACAAAAACCAACAAACACACACACGTAAAAACAAATAGATAAATAGACAAAAAAAAGAAACATACAAAAACTCACAAAAATTACAAAAATACCGTCAGTATCAGAGAGAGAGAGAGAGAGAGAGAGAGAGAGAGAGAGAGAGAGAGAGAGAGAGAGAGAGAGAGAAAGAGAAGAGCGGATCTGGTAAACACGTTGTTGTCAGGAGCGGAGGCGACTAGAGAATGAGGTGCAAGGTTCTCTCTCTCTCTCTCTCTCTCTCTCTCTCTCTCTCTCTCTCTCTCTCTCTCTCTCTCTCTCTCTCTCTCTGCTTCTGAACTAAGCTGGAATCCCTTAAGAGTTTCAGAGTGTTTATGAGGCTGGAGTGTCCCCGCGGCGGATGTATATGGAGGAGGAGGAGGAGGACGAGGAGGAGGAGGAGTGCAAAGGAATACAAAGGAAGACCAAACAACAAGAGATCTTTATGTCCTTGCAAGGCTGTTTAGTAATTACTTCTGAGTTGCCACAGAGCAGAGAGGCCATCAGGGTGAACAGACAGAATAGAGAGGAGGAGGAGGAGGAGTAAGAGGAAGAAGAGTGCAAAAGGAGGAGTGCAAAGGAATACAAAGGAAGATAAACATCAACAGATCTCGAGGTCCTGACTAAACTGACTAACTAATACTGGAGGAGACACAGTAGCCTCTCACACTGAAGGGAAAGAAGAGGAGGAGGAGGAGGAGGAGGAGGAGGAGGAGGAGGGATGTCTTGAAAAAAGTGTGATTATGGTGATGGAAGTGAGTTGTTGATAGAGAGAGAGAGAGAGAGAGAGAGAGAGAGAGAGAGAGAGAGAGAGAGAGAGAGAGAGAGAGAGAGAGAGAAGAAAGGAAACGTCCTGGACGTGTTTGGGGTGGTAATGAGGCCTCGGAGAAGTGGTGGTGATGGTGGTGGTGTGGCTGTAGGACTCACAAGGAGGAGGAGGAGGAGAAGGAGGGGGCAGGAGGAGGAAGGTGAAGGTTGGAGGGAAGGAGGGAATGAGGGAGGGAGGGCAGAATGGCGGGAGTCCGTGTAATTAATATCCTGGTGGTGGTGGCAGCGCCCCGCCCCAGCCCTCCCGAGGCCTCCCATTGGTCGGGTGCGGCGTCCCCTTCGCCCACCCGCCCGCCACGCCACCCGCACCCGCACGCCGCGCCCCCGTAAGGCTCGGAGTGGCGTGTGGCGGTGAGCGGGGCGCCGGGGCCAGTGGGCGGTGGGCGGGGCGCTGCTTCACCCGCACCTCCGCGCGCCTCGCTACACTTCCCCCTGAATTTCCCCCTCCGCATCCCCCCCGCCGCCCCCAGGATCAGCACGCCCTGGCAATCACCCTTAGGTCCATCACGTGCCTGTACCGACCCCACGCCTACACGCCTGCACGCCTGCACGCACAGTCTCAGGTGAGTGTGCCAGCGTGCGTGTGTTCACCTGAACCTGCCCTCCCACGCGCCCGTTATTTGTCAACATGTGCCTACCCCCGCCCACTCCCACGCCCGCTCCCGCCCACTCGCCGCCCACTCCCCCCCGGGCATTTTTCGCTGTGCTGAAGACTTCCACGGACGAATCAACATATTTATATCACA
>NW_026973680.1:80000-90000 GCF_035594125.1 Scylla paramamosain | reverse complement strand
AGGCCCCAGGCGAGCGGTTCCCGACACACACAACTTACACGTCCATTTCTTGCAAAATAAAGCAAAACACACCATTTGGGTATAAAATATTTTCGACTTGGAATTACTTGAACTATCAGATCCCGAAGTATGTGAATAAAATATTTTCGACTTGGAATTACTTGAACTATCAGATCCCGAAGTATGTAACTCGAGGGACACCCTGTATTTATTCGCGCGCGTGTGTAATCCTTTGTAATACAACTTTTCTGCTCAATAGACCTGTATACTTGATGCAATTATATACTACTACTACTACTACTACTACTACTACTGCGATTACTATTACTACTACTACTATTATTACAACAACAACAACAACAACAACTGCTACTACTACTACTACTACTACTACTACTACTACTACTACTACTATTACTATTGTTGCTTCAGCAGTTACCATTATGATTAGTATGAGTCATCACCACTACACCTAAAGTAACAATTACTGCAGAAAGAACGAAGCAGTATTAATAGCAACAACAGATTGAAAAATGAACAGTTTTTCTCGTGATCAAAGAGAATTCCTGCTTCATAACGTCAACAGCTGGTCAGGTTAGCAAGACAATACTACTTATCTTCCACAAACTCTTCACACTTAAGCTATTATTTGATTAATAGTCAGAAATATGCTTGTTACAACCTTCATCTGGTGTTCCTTCAGTGCATTCATAATACTTCTCTTTAGTCCCCGTGTAGTTATCACATTAATAGCACACATCCTTTACGTACCCTCACATTGAAGGTATTATTATATCTGTTATCTGATATATACTTCTCGTTACACCCATCGCCCTCATTGCTTCATTTAGTATTCACTGCCTCTGTAATCCTTTTCATCCTTTCCCTCCACTATCTCGTCAAGTTATCCTATTAATTACATATTTCTTGTAGTAACCTAACATTGAAGGTATTATTATATCTTTTATCTGAAATGTACTTCTCGTTACAGCCATCACCCTCATTGCTTCATTCAGTATTCAGTACGTCTATCATCCTTTTCGTTCTTTCTCTCCACCATCTCGTCAAGTTATCCTGTTTATTACATATTTCTCGTAGCACCCTAAGAAGCAAGTTACTGTTAGATCTATCATCTAAAATGTTCTTCTTGCCTCACCCACCACCCTTGTATTGCATCACCTTAAGATTCAATACACTGAAACACCGAGCAACTCACCTGAGAGCTCCAATAAACCTGAGCACAGAGAGACAGGCACCGTGGCAAAGATTCCAACCTGCAAGCCGAGCACGGGAAACCACCACATTACTGAACAAGTCATCAGGAACACACCTCCGGACTTCTGTGTGTCATTGTCAGTTTAGTAGTTTAACAATTTACTGAGAAAGTTTGATGCACTTAAGTTATGATTATACAAGTTTAAAGCGGGGTAAATCAAGATAGCGTATCTTAACCTATACTTAAATATATAGTAATCTTAACCTATACTTAAATATATAGTAATACATTAAAGTACATCGTAGGAGGAGAAGAGGCGATGAAGATATTGATAGATGGAAAGTGGAGGTGATGAAGGCAGTGGGAAAAATAGACACAGAAATAGTTGGAAATACAGAAGATAGGAGACAAGAAGAGAAAGTGATCGAAATACTAAAAGGACATAGGAAACAGCGAAAATAAGGATACTGAAACACTGTAGAAGATAAAAAGCGGAAGTGATGAAAATACAGAAAGACAGGAGACAGAAAATGAGCGAGAGACAGAACCCAGACATTATCATTACAGTAAATCCATCTGTCACCTCATACAACATAACAAATCTGCCAGAAATTAAACCCATACATTCTTCTAAGCAGCAAAAATCACATATAACAAAGAACACTAAGAACTGAGACTGAACAGCGCAGTAGCGGAGAGAGAGAGAGAGAGAGAGAGAGGGGAGGTAGTTCTGTCCCTCAGTGGGGGTCGTGTCCTAACATATCGCTATAGTATTATATTGCCCATAGAATCACCGCCTCTCTCTCCCTTATTTCCTCCTCCCTTCTTCTCAGTGTTCATCCTTTTCCCTTCCTTCTCCCTATTTCCTTCTTCCTCTTTCCTTCATCCGTGATTCTTTTCCTCCTTCTCTTTTACTAATCTCCTTACTCCTTCCTCCTCCTCCTACTCTTCCTCCTTCTCCTTTGCGTCTCTTATTGTTCATCTTCTCTTTCTCTTCTCCCTTTATTAATATCATTCCTCCTTCCTCCCTCCTCCTCCTCCTCTTCCTCCTCTTCTTCTTTCTTTCATTTTCATTTCTTGTCCATGTTCATCCTTATTCCTCTTCTTCCTACTATATATTCATCCCTACTCCTCTTCCTTCTCCTCCTTCTCTCCTCTTATCGTTCATTCTTACTCTTCCTCCTCCTCCTCCTCCTCCTCCTCCTCCTCCTCCAGTACACTGATACACCTTTCTTCTTCTCTTCCTTCTACTTCCCCTTCTCCTCCTCCTCTTCCTCTTCTTCTTCCTTCTTCTTTTCCTCTTCCTCCTCATCATCATTCTTACACCTCATCATTCGTCATAAACACCTTTTCTCTTCTTCTTCTTCTTCTTCTTCTTCCTCCTCCTCCTCCTCCCTTTACCCAGAAGTTAAGATAATGCTCCGCTAACTGCCTAACTCCCTTAGCCAATCAACGGCCGCCAATTATCCTGTTAGGGAGGAGCCAATGGCGGGGTGGCAGTGATTAGGTGGTTAATTGATGTAATGGGGAGGAGGAGGAGGAAGAGGTGTTGGTAATGGTGGAAATGGTGATGGTGGAGGTGGAAGATAGATAAAGAGAAGAGTAAGGGAGGTGGAGAAAAAGAAGATAGAGAAAACGAGGAGGAGGAAGAGGAGGAGGAGGTAATGGCGCTGATGGGTCATTAGAGGAGGCAGCAATTAATGGCAGGTTTTAATCACTTTCATTAATATCTGGTGCACCGCCTTGTGTTCCTTAATCGGGTGGTGGTGGTGGTGATGGTGGTGGTGATGGTGGTGGTGGCGAAGATAATGGGCTGGGAGGCAGGAACAGTGGTGGTGGTGGTGGTGATAAGCATGGTGGTGGTGGTGGTGGTGGTGCGGATATCTGTGAAGAAGGAATGGTGTTGGTGGTAATAGTAATGGTGGCGGTGATGGGTTTTCCCTGCTGGTGTCACTGGTAATGTGTTGTAGCCGTGTTCTCTCTCTCTCTCTCTCTGTGTCACTTACTTATTTCAGCAGACGAGCAACAATGGAGGCAGGCAAACCCTTGATACTTCCACACACAAATCAACAACGCAGAATCCCGTGAGTGGATCTCCTCTAACTGCTTCTCCTTCGTTCCTCTCCCTCCCTGTATTCCTCCGCTGACCCTCCCTTCACTCCTCCCCTCCCTTGGACACGTCACGCCTGCCTGTCACGCAAAGTTGGGTAATCTCTGTGTAATCATGAACATTTCAGTGGAGGTCTAAATCTTTTATTTGTTTGGTAATTGTGGGTGAAATATTTACAACTGATGTCACTCCTTTATTCACTGAAATATAACACGGAACTAGAAAACTGGTGGAGGGAGGGAGCGCTGGTGGAGGGAGGGGAGAGGAAGGGAGTGGAGGGTGCAGAGAGTGTCAGGAAGAGCGAGGGTGTAGCAGGGAAAGTCTGTGCTGCGTGTGGGAAGTGACTTTAGTGGCGGCGTGAAGGCGAGGACACGAGTGAGGTGCTGGCAGGCTGACTGAGGTGAGTGTGGTGAGGTGAGGTGAAGTAACCGTGCACTTTCAGCCAGTCAAGTAGTGGCGGCCGGTAGGAACAGCTCCAGTTGAAGTTTTCCTACTGAATTATTGTCATCTTTCTCTTGTCTCCTCCTCTGCGTTGTTCTCCTTCTATTTCTTGGTCTTTCATCGTCACGTTCACTCATTTTCATTTCTATAAATAAACAAAATAACTAACTTACTATCTATATTTTAAAACTATCTCCATCTTGCTCCCTCTCTCCCTCCCTCCCTCCCTCCCCGCTCAGCTGTTCAGTGACGACGTCTGCTCACACCGAGTCGCGCAGAGCAGGCTAACCACCTCACTAACTCGTTAACTCTTTCCTTTTCATTATTTCACCCGATCTTTCAACTTGCTTCTTCAATGTTTCAGTGTTTCAGTGCTTCAGACGTCTGCATAAATCACTGTTATATGTATTGCTGTATCTCGGATGTATCTTGAAGGGGGTGACAGGAGTGAGAAGGGAGGAGGGGGCAGGAAGAGGGAAAGGTGAAGGAGGAGGCGTGTTGCAAGGGTCGTGATGCCAGGGACGTGGTGAAGCTGAGCAGGAATCAGTCAGCAAGTGTGAGACGATGAGCACTAAGCCCTGTACTCTGAAACATTTCTGCGCCGCACCTCCACTACACTTAAAAGGCTCTTGTTGAAGTCATTCGTATTTTTATTTATTTATTTATTTTCTTTACTGCTCTAGTGACAGGCTAAAAATATTTCTACGTTATGAACAGGAGAAACTCTTGAGCATGGTTTATTGTTACCAGAATACTGTTAATACTTATCCCTCGGGTTGACAAGCGAGGAGACAAGGGAAGGTAAGGTGTGGAATCCCTGGTGTCTCAGTGTTCCTGCCTGCCTGATCAGTGAGGGATGTCACGCACCACCCGCTAAGAACACCACCTTAGTTTTTCCTCGTAGCTTTGTGTTCTTCCTTCCTCAGTTTCCGTTTTAGCCTCCATTTCCTCCTCCTCCTCCTCCTCTTCTCAATGTTTCGCCCTTCCCTCCCTTTTTCCTTCATTCTTTTTTATCCTTTTCTTCGGCGCCTTCCGTTCATCCTTCCTCGTTCTCTCTCAGAGATATTGGTCCCTTAGCGCCAAGATCCGGGGAGTGGCCACGTCTCCCTTTCCCTCTCCTTTAAAAAGTTAATTTGGTGGTGATGGGAAGGCTTTGTTGTTGTTGTTGTTGTTGTTGTTGTTGTTGTTGTTGATGGTGGTGACGGTAGTGGTGGTGGTGGTTTTTTCTTCCCTCTCCTTTTTTTCTTCTTCCTCTTCTTTCACGCTCTTGTTCTTCTTTCATTCTCTTTTTCTTCTTCTTTTCCTTCTTCCTCTTCTTGCTTTTCTTCTTCCTCCTCTTGTTCTTCCTTCTTCCTTGTTCTTGTTCTTTCTTGTTCATGTTCTTTTCTTAATAATAATAATAATAATAATAATAACAATAATAATAATATAATTAATATTATTATTATTACAAAATCACATTGTAATGAGACCTAATTAAATGTGGAAATCTCACCTTAGAGTAAAGAAAGCGAAAGTTGTTATTATTATTATTAATATTAATATTTTTCAATGGTGTGACATCCCTCAGCGTGATTTATGTGCCGGGAGATAATGACAGTTAAGGGAATATTCGTTATTTGTCAGAGTGCTCATGTACAGTCGCCTCCATTTGCACGTTCATCACTCAGCGTTGCCAGTGTGGGAGTCGTCTGGTGTGAGCCGCCCCGCCTGATTCCGCTCCGAGACGCTTACCAGTCAATACATGTGAGCGTGAGGGTGATGGAGGCACTGGTGGGACTGCATTCGGACGCGAGTCGAAGCAGACGGCAGTCGACTCACTTGCTGGCAACGCTGACTGATGGACGTGGGAAAGGAGGGGCTGTACGCACACTGTATATTGGTTTACCCTCAATATATAATGTACCAGTATGGCAGCGTCATCTCGTCATATTATCTTTTCAGGAGAGGCATACCACGTGGGTTTATACGCACACACACACGCGTGTATGAATTTTAGTAATGACTAGCGTCAAAACAACAATGTTTACCCTGGGTTATGTACGTTTTCTTAGTATGGTTCGTTTTCTATGGATGATATTAAAGGGTAACCTGAATAAAAGAAAAATATGTTTCGTACTGCCATGAATTCACTGTTGTAAATGTAGTATTGTTTACCAAACACTTCCACTAATGTGATTATAACTTCCCTCAAAATAAACCTTAAAGAACTCTTACGTAAATTTCTACTCTTTTTCATGTAATCTCACTTTCCTCCGTCTTCTTTCCTCTAAAACCTAGCCTCCTCCTCCTCCTCCTCCTCCTCCTCCTCCTCCTCTGCTAGGTACAAAAAGGTAACGAGATTCAAGCATGTAGATCCACCCAGCCACTCACCTACTCTCTCTCTCTCTCTCTCTCTCTCTCTCTCTCTCTCTCTCTCTCTCTCTCTCGAGAGAGAGAGAGAGAGAGAGAGAGAGAGAGAGAGAGAGAGAGAGAGAGAGAGAGTCATTAATTATCTTTTATTTCGTCCGTTAATTTTCTGTCATATATTCTAATTGGCTGTAATACTAACAAACGTTTATAGTAAATTACGTGTAAAATACTTTAATTTTTCTCTTGATCTTTTTTTTTTATAGAAGTTTTCTCGTTTTGCTATCAAATTTCTATCTTTGTTTTCCCTGCATATTTCTTCTGTTCTATTATATTCCCGTGCATCAAAGAAAAGTCATGAAAACACAGAGTGAGTAACTGATTCAAACTGTGGAAGATGGTGTCTAGTTGTGTATTTGATGGCTTATATAGAAGTGTTCATTCATTGTTACTGCTCTGTTTGGATTTCGTCTCTCTCTCTCTCTCTCTCTCTCTCTCTCTCTCTCTCTCTCTCTCTCTCTCTCTCTCTCTCTCTCTCTCTCTCTCTCTCTCTCGTAAAAGTTTCTCCATCACCTCCATCATCTCTCCCACAACGCCACTCGACCTCATGACTTTTCCCAGGGTCCTGAATCCCTCCTGTAACTCACCAGGCGGAGAACACACTCACACCTTCACGTATTCATCACGCCTCTCGGGGCACCACTCCACCTCATCACTAATTCCACGACCCTGGATAGCCCCTCCTTGCCTTCTCCTTCCCTGCCTTCCCTCCCTCCGTAGTTTCTCATCCCAGGGGAGCTGTAGCATCCTGGAACGTTCTTAACCTCCACAGCGCTTCTCGTAGTGGTCTGTACCCGTCCCTCTCATCTTTGCAGGAAGGGTGGTTCAGTATTCACATGTATGGGCGGGCAGCGGTCGGGGCTGGACGCTCGGCAAATGGACATCCACAGAGTTCTGGACACTTACTTTTCTTCTCAGTCATTAAGGCAGCTCAACAATTTAGAAAAGACAAATTAACTTCACATTTTCTTTTATCCATTTATTTTTACATTTATTTATTTATTTATATATTTATTTATTTGTTTGTTTATTTGTTTATATATTTGTGTGTGGCACTGCAGATTTTACAGAAAAACTCTCATTATTAACAAAGGGCGTGTGTAGTTTTAAAACGGCTGACTTCTTTGCTTTCATCTCTGTCATGCATTATGTTAATTCCTGCAATATTCTCCTCCATCTGCCTCCTTATTTCTGCAGGATATGTTTTCCATTTGACACAGATATTGTAAAAAATGTGTTACAATTCAGTGGCAATACGTCTTCATTTACACGCAAACCTTTCACTAATCGTTCATAAGACAGTGAGGCAGGTTAGTGATTCATGTTCCTCTGTAGCCTCACCTCGGAGTCCAGGAGGTGAAATCCTTTAGGGCGTTCTCTCAGCCTCAGGAAGCGACACCTTATCTCCCGCATGAAAGCCTAATGACCTTCCTCACTTTCCACTCAGCCGTGTCTTCACCATCCAACACTATCACCACAATTATGAGATCAGTTAAGTCTCACCTATATTGTTCTCGCTTTTTTCTTTTGTTCCTTTTTGTGTGTGTGTGTGTTTACAGGCGGCTTCTTTCACGCATAGAAAAAAATAAAAGAATAAAAGTTAAATTCTCCATCTTTCAGTCTTCACTAATAAATGCAAGACTGTCACGCGTGTTATGGAATCAGTTCAGTTTCTTCTATATTATTCTCGTCTTGTTTCTTTTGTTTCTGTTTGTGGCCCCATGTGGCATCCTTCATGCATAAATAACACAAAAAAATATCTCTCCAGTTCTCTAACGAATTCAGGATTTTGACGCCAATATGAAATCTGTCTCGTCTATATTATTCTCATTTTTTTTTCTTTTTTATTTTGTTATTTTTTTTGTGTCCTTAGGCTTTACTCATAGAAAAATCTCTCCATCTCTCCACGTTCGCCTCGAGAACCATAGAGTACTTGACACCCCATAGCCTTTTTTCCCTTCCAATATGAAATCAAAGTCTCCTCTATATTATTCTTGTTTTTTTTTTTCTTTTTTTTTTTTTGTGTCCTTAGGCTTTACCCACAGAAAAAAAAAAAAAAAGTCTCCATCTCTCCACGCTCGCCTCGGAAACCATAGAGAACTTGACAGCCCATTGCCTTTGTTCCCTTCCTCTCAATCCTCTCTTCATAAGCCAAGACTTCACCGCACATGTGAAAATAACTTTGTTTTTCTCTCTCTTCTACAAGCCTTCACTTTAAATTCCAGAACCACACTTTCCATATGAAAAAAAAAGTTTGTTTTCTTCTCCCTTTAAATCCTCACTTCAAAATCCAAGAATTTCAACGCCCATGTGAAGTCAGTAAGGGTTCTTCTGTACGATCCTCTGCGCAGGACCACCACTCACCGAGCAGGCGTGGGAAGTAGGTGATCGCAGCTGAGCCCTCGTGGGATCAAGGAGAGATTACCCCAGTTTTCCCGCCAAGTTATTCACTTAATGTACGAACAAGTGCAAGGCGAAGGGAACAAAACACTAACAAATTTAAACAACCCTTCTGTCTTCAAATATTACGAGTCATTTTGCCTTTTGTTTGATATTTTCATAGGTTTTTTTTTTTTCAATTGCTTTATTATTTTCTTATTTTTGTGAACATTTATCCTTGCAGAGGTGAAATAACAGAAGAACATTGTGCGTGACGCTGTACAGGAAAAACACAAGCAGTTCTATGTAGTTATTCTTTCGGACAGTACTGTAAACATTGCCTTGAATATAAATTCATATAAATAATGTTTTAATTCTTATTTATTTATCATATTTCAAGTGGCAAGTAAAACAACGTGCGAGGCATGTAACAGCAAAGCGTGGAAGTAAATCATTAGTGGTTGTTAATACTATACTGTGTGCACCTCATATTTCAATAACTTGACGTGAAAATAGTGTAGTAGTAGTAGTAGTAGTAGTGGTGGTGGTGGTTGAAGTAGTTGTAGTATAAATGGTGGTGGTGGTAGTAGTGGTGGTGGTGGTTGAAGTAGTTGTAGTATAAATGGTGGTGGTAGTAGTAGTAGTAGCAGTAGTAGTGTAGTAGTAGTAGTAGTAGTAGTAGTAGTAGTAGTAGTAGTAAAGTAGTTGTAAATATTTTTTTGTAATTATAGTTATATTATAATAATGATAACAGTAATAGTAATGATGATGATGATAATAATAATAGTAATAATAATAATAATAATAATAATAATAATAATAATAATAATAATAATAATAATAATGATGATGATGATGATCATGATAATAATAATATTTTAAATGATAATAAAATGATAATAATAATAATAATAATAATAATAATAATAATAATAATAATAATACTTTACGAACAATAATAATGGTAATAGTGGTAACAAAATAACGAGATGAGTGAGTGTGTCCGTCAGTTTGATGGTCTGTACACACGTTCACACCTACAGTCAATATGCAGCAACACATGAGTCAACTTTTCATAATTTGTTCGCCATCTGACACGTTAAAAGTGAATAATTACTATTTCCCCGCACTGGATAGGCGACCACGACCTACAACACATTCCTTCCGCTCCCACAACACATCACTACACCAACAAACCGTGGACTCAACCAGATAAATGGTCGAGTGTCAAACGTATTGAGATGTAGTCATGCGCACACACACACACACACACACACACACACACACACACACACACACACACACACACACACATGTGAGCACAGGCTAATTGTTATTACAGGAAGCCTTGCTGGTAATGGTGGTTATGTCAAGGTTTTTAACAGCCGCCTGTCAGCGCCTCATTAAACACCACTAACATGTAATCACTCCGGCGCAGCTGATTG
>NW_026973680.1:57500-75000 GCF_035594125.1 Scylla paramamosain | reverse complement strand
ATAAGAAATAAGGGAAGCTGCAAAAAGCGACCAGGCTTACACGTGGCAGTCCCTGTATGAAATATACCTACCTATTTCCATCTGTTATCCCCATCCATAAACTTGTCTAATCTTCTCTTAAAGCTCTCTAGTGTTCCAGCACTAACTACATGATTACTGAGTCCGTTCCACTCATCTACCACTCTATTTGAGAACCAGTTTTTTCCTATCTCCTTGCTAAACCTAAATTTTTTTAAGCTTGAACCCGTGGTTGCTGATCCTAAGAATTTTGCTTACATCTCCTTTGTTATAACCCTTATACCACTTAAAGACTTCTATCAGGTCCCCTCTTAACCTACGTCTCTCTAAAGAATGTAAATTTAACAGCTTCAACCTCGCCTCGTAAGGAATACTCCTCATCCCCTGTATCCTTTTAGTCATTCTCCTCTGTACTGATAATAATAGACCCTCTAATAGACCTATATCTTTCCTGTAATGTGGGGACCAGAACTGCACAGCGCCAAGTATAACTTTAATATTACTTCCTGCCTTCTACTTTTAACACTCCTAAAAATTAATCCTAGTACCCTATTTGCCTTGTTTCTGGCTTCTATGCATTGTTTCCCTAGACGGAGTTCAGAGCTAACTATAACTCCTAAATCTTTCTCGTACCCTGTACCTACCAGAGTTTGGTTGTTTAATCTCTCTCTCTCTCCACACACACACACACACACACACACAACCTCTCTCTCTCTCTCTCTCTCTCTCTCTCTCTCTCTCTCTCTCTCTCTCTCTCTCTCTCTCTCTCTCTCTCTCTCTCTCCACACACACACACACACACACACACACACACAACCTGTAAAGTTACCTTTGCATCAAATTGGAGGGCTGGTAGATTTCATAATAAAGTAACGACCCTAAGATCATTGTGTGACCATTTACATCTGAATTCACTCTTCTGCCACCCTCAGCCCTCGTCCACACTGCTTCATCCACGTGTGCTCCTCTCGGCCCAAACACGTCCTCCACACACGTCCTGCGGGTGGTGTCACGGTGGTGTCTTGGCGTGGCGACTGAAAAGTGTACAAATGTATTGAACGCGCATTGCAACTGTTTTTCCAGACTGGCAGGCTAGAAATTAGCTGTCTCCCTCCCTCCTGTAATATGCACCGCTGGAACACTCATGCTTCCTTGCCCATCACACTGCGGCAGGCTGATGGGCCAGTCGCTCTCGATTTGACCGCCCCCACACCCTCCTCCGCCCCGTCTGGTCTCAGAACTGGACAAATAAGCAGTCACTTTCCTATTGCCTTTACATCCACTCATTCTTTATTATCGTTCTTTCAACTCTCGTGCCCGTCCCGCCCCCTCCACACAACCCTCGCACTGGAGTGTTAAAGACTGAGCTGGTGCACGCTGCGGATCAACAGCAAAGGTGCAACTCAATACGGAGACGTTACACGAGTTACCACGAGTTTAGCCCAGTCTTGCACACCAGGCCACCGAGGTGAATACAGATTAATTACGATGATTGTCTGACCAAAGAAGCGTGTTTGAGAGGTGTAGTGGGTGCAGGCAGGGAGGTGGGGGAGTGCAGGGCAGGAGGAGGCCTGGAGAGGGCTGAGGAGTGGCGGGGCAATGGTCGGTCTGCTGTTAACACTGCTGGCGGGGATGGCAGGACAAGCCATTCAGAGAATCATTAAGTGGTTGTTAGTCTGGCAAGCAATGTGGTCGGAGGATCATTACGGCCTCTAATTAACCCTCTCACTGCGGTATGCAATAATTCGCGGTATGCAATAAGTAACAGCACTTAAAGCAATATACGAGTATATAGAATCTTTCCTGTCCTAGTTCAGATTGCGGCCAGGGGAAGTTCCATGACACTGAAAACCAAAAGCTGCCCTCCCTACTATTGATACCATTTAAAGTTTTGCTTACTAAAATTATGAGATTAGAGAACAAAACATTGTGCAACCTGATTGCACATTATAGCACCATGTATTACTGCACAGCAACGGTTATTCTCTGAGACCCAATGTACCTCCTGGAAAGTGCAAATGTACCACTGAGAGCCCTTGCCTTGCTGGGAACATGGTACTTTATTCTATATACAGAACTGTAATGTAACGAAAGCGACACTGAAACACTTGGAAACACTCACTCCCATTCTCTCTCTCTCTCTCTCTCTCTCTCTCTCTGCTGTGTGAAAGTCTAATATAATACTGGTAAGAAATTGAAGTAATACGTAATAAGAGAAACAGGTTGCCATGGCTCATTGTAAAAAAAAAGAGTCATACGGTGCCATGGCAGACGTGAGCGGAAAGGAAGTCTCACTCAGGCGGGGCTTGAGGGGCGCGCCTCCTCACCCACTGGCGACACCGTCTTGTTTGGGTGGTGCGCGGGGCGGCGGGGCGTTGTGTATTCTGGAGCGCCGTGTGTGTTGGCCCGCCCTGTGTGTTGGTGGCGGCGGGCGCGTTGCAGTGGCCTGAGTGTCGGTAAAGGCTTGCATTTTGCTGGCCGCCTCTGCTGTATCTTAACTCCTGCTGGTGTGGGGGCCGTGGGTGGTGCGGGGGGCGGTGGTGGTATGAGGGGCGGGGATGGTATGGGGGGCGGGATTGATGTGGGGGTCGAGGTTGATATGGAGGGGGGCCATGGTATGGGGGGCGGGAGTTGTAGCGATAATTTTGATACCCTGGGGGACGATGACTTTGTGGGGGACGCTGGTGACGGGGATTGAAGGGCCGGGGGTGTCTGTGATGTTGCAAACGGCTGGGATGATTGGGGCAAAGGTGGTGATGTTGCAAGAGGGAGAGGGGGAGGGTGTCGTGGTCAGACAGAATGTCTGGGTGTGAATCGGGGGGAGTGTGAGACTCGGGAGGGGAAAGCCCGAGTGTGGGGGGAGATTTGCTTTTACTTTTTGATGGAGGAGTCTGGGGAGGAGACTCCTGAGGCCGAAAAATTCTTGGGGGTGAGGGAACGGGGGGAGGATGGGGGATGTCCGGTGGGGAGGCAGCGATGGGGAGAAATCGCCGTATCAGAGGGAAGTTGGCTGGGGGTGAGGGGACTGGAGGAAGCTGTAGTGTGTCCGGTGGGGAGGCAGCGGTGGGGAGAAACCGCTGTGTCAGGGGGAAGGTGGCTGGGAATGGGGGGAGGGGTTTCATCTGATGGATGACGGCTGGCCACACCAGTCTGCTGGAGATCAGCGGGAAAATTTTGCAGGGAAATTTAGGAAGGACACTGGAAGACGGCAGGACCTGCAGCACTGCTACTGATCGGGGTGGCGGTGACGCGGTCCTAGAGGGCAACGGAGGAGCGGGGAGGGCCTTCATATGTGGCCTGCGAAGGTGCCGGTGGAGGCGCATCAGTGTGTAGTAGTGCCACAAGCACGTCATTACAGCCCACACCTGCCGCGGGTGCACTCTGCCAAATAGGATCAGATTGGGCGCCCCATGGTCAGCAGGATGTTGGGCTGTGCGTGGCACGCGTGGCCGTCTCAACCTAGGCCACAGGAGACGCAGAAGGGAGGCCAGCAGGGACCCCGCTGCCCACCACAGCAGACAGCGTGTGGTGAACAGCATGTACGCCTGCTGTATGGTGCTCCTGATGGCCTCGAGGCAGGCCACGTGGTGGGCGCTTCGACGCGCCGCGAGGATCGGGCCCACCACCGGCAGGCCGGAGCCCCAGCCCATCTCTGGCGCGGGACAGGCCATGTGTAAGTTGGGCACCAGAGGGGGCTGGAAGGGGCCCAGCCACCACAGGGCGCCCTCCCCCTCTATCTCTCTGAGGAGACCTAGCACGCCCCCCGATGGTGCGTGCAGGTCTACGCTGGCGTGGAGACTAGTCCACGCCAGGACCGCTGCCAGTGTCATTGACATTCCGAAAAACATTTATGCCGAAAAATGAAAATCCAACACGTTGTGGTGTTCGCGCAGCCTTCAGCTGGCGCAGAGCTTTCAGCTCGGGGAATGGCGACAGTAATCCTGTATTGTACTAATTCATTTACTTGTCTGTTTCCCTACGTATATCTTATCCTTCTTTCTTCTCATTTGCACTTCAAGATCGCTGGTATTTTTGTACAGTTTCATGTTACGGCGCCATATAACCCTATGTTATATGGCGCCATATAATTAGGGTTATATGGCTTTCGCCACGCAAGAGATTCCATCACCACTTCCTCCGCGCGTGAGCGTGATTGAGTGAGAGAAGTCACTACTGCTGAGTTTTGATATTGATTCCTATAAGTTAGAAGCTTCATTGTCTTAGTTCATGTTTAGTTGTGCACGTGTTTAACATTTCTAGTTAAATTAGTTGATTAGTTCGTTCGTTCGTCCACTCGTGGGTTAATTAGTTGGTTAGTTCATTCGTTCGTTCGTTCATGCGTTAGTTAGTTGGTTGGTTCGTTGGTTCTTTCATTAATTAGTCAGTTAATCCGTTAGTTCATTTGTTCGCTAGTTCATCCGTTAGGTAGTTCATCCGTTAATTTGTTAATCAGTTAATATTTTACGTGTTAATCCACAACACATGCAAACATTTCCTTCACTGTGCCACACAAAAATAATTCACAAAAGTTACAGTTCTTGAGTTTTCTTCATCAATTTTTCATTGATTATATCTTTGATATTCTGTATTCCTTGATTAATTATTTCACACATTTGTTATTTTCTTTGTTTTTTTTATTTATTTACTGTCTTTCTTTTCACTCTGTGTGTGTGTGTGTGTGTGTGTGTGTGTGTGTGTGTGTGTGTGTGTGTGTGTGTGTGTGTGTGTTTTATACTGTTGCAAAAGGAATAAATATTGGTTAGAGATTTCAAAAGAGGAGAAGCCCTGAACATTATAGGAGACTAGGGTTGAAAAATTGCTCCTAATAGGATTTGAGTTAACGAAATTGGTATCGTTATTCTGGCAGACACACACACACACACACACACACACACACACACACACACACACACACACACATCCTGAAATATTCGCTGACATTTTCATTTATTCTGAATAATCATGCACTTTTTTCACAATTTTTTTTTTATCCTCCACTTTATGTATGTTTTTTTTTTTCACCATCAGTCTTTACATTTACCATTTACTCTCCTATCTTCTATCCCCTTCTCCCCATTTTACTTTCTTCTTTCTTCTCTTTCAGTTTTATTAGTTTCCTATGTACCCTCATTTATCCTTATCTCCTTATCTCACTTTTCCTTCATTTTCTTGCATTAATTCCCTTTCTTTCTGCTTCCCCCTTTCTTATTTTTTGTCATAATTTACTCTTTTCCCTACTTTCCTTTCGTTTATCTCCTTATCCTCATCTCCTTTACTTTCCTTCTTCCTTTTTCTCTTTCATATTCTGCTTTTCCGTGATTTCTCACATACGTGCTCTACAAATTCCTTCCCTTCTTCCCTTTCCTTCGTCACCTTCCTTTTTTTTCACAAATTTTCATCGTCCTGCACTTTGGTATGTTCCTTTGATTTCTTTAACTTCCTTCCCTCCTGTTCTGTTCCCTTTCTTTGTTCCCTTTCCTTCTATTATTCTAATTTTAATTCTTTATCTTCTTTTCTTCCATTCCCTTCTCTTCACTGTTCTTACCTTCCGTACCCTTTTCTTCCTTTTCTTCCTTTCCATTGCTTTTTTTTCATTTTACTCGTATTTTTCCCTCCCTTCCCTTCCCTTCCCTTCCCTTCTCCCACTTTCTACCAACTTAACATGTAGGAAGTAATTTGTGCTCAGGTAATAGTCCCGAGAAGTAGTAATAGTTTAGTAGTAGTTAGGTGAGTGGTATTTAACTAGTCTAAGGAGTTTTTTTTTTTTTTTTTTTCTACTCGGTTTTTCACGGCACCTGTATAAATACGTAATTAAGTTTGACGGTGTTTGAGTTTATAGTTAATTTAGTAATTGGGGAAGCTTAGTTTTTACACCAAGAAATGTAAAGAGTCTTGCCTTTCTTTGGGTTATTTAGTTAGTGGCAAAGATTATAGGGAGAAAATGGATGCAAACAGCGACACACACACACACACACACACACACACACACACACACCATCTCAGTGGGCTTTTTTTTTTATTGGATTTTTTGCTGCCCTTGGCCAGTGTCCCTCCTACATAACACACACACACACACACACACACACACACACACACACACACACACACACACACACACACACATTATGATACTCGTAATGCTAAGCAAAAATTAAATGGAAAGATATGAGTACATCTTTGCATACTTTTAGCCTGTCAATCTCTCTCTTTGAGGTGGAATCCTCGCTGATCATATTTGGATTAATTTGTGTATCCTCCTTAGTCATACATGACTTGCTGCAGAATTAGGACGAAAGAAATTGGCACATTCTTTCACGCAATTCACCGGGTCACTGGGTGGTTGTGTTTGCTCTGAAATCATCAAAGGCTGCGCTCTGAATTCACGGTTCTCACTCGCCTCTCGGACAGGTGTATATGCACAGGCACCTCCCGGAACAGTTAATATTTTTGGACAATGTGAAACTAAATATTAGGAAACAGTAAGTCTCTGTTTTAGGTGAATTTCAAAGTATGTAAGTGAAGTATTTCTGAGAAATGCCATTTCAGAAAGAATTAAACAACAATGCTCTGTTTTATGTGGTTTAGAATAAGAAGTGTATGTTTCTGAGCCATGTTAAGAGGAAAGGTAGGGAACAAATAGTACTTGATGCGTTTAGGTTTGTCTCAACACGGGACAACGGGTTAATGTTTGCTAATTAAAAAGAAAAAAAAAAAAAGTGGCCTGAAGAAATTGCTCATGAAATTGTGGTAGATGACTAGAATAAACTCAGTAATCAGGCAGTCAGGATCGAGTCAGTGGGGATGAAAAAAAAAAAAAGATTGCTTAAGTTTATGGAGAGTAATGATAAGTGTATAATTATGTATATTTTATACAGGGACTGATACGTGTAGACATGCATACTGGCACAGTTTTTTTCTTCTTCTTTTGTTTTTCGTTTACTTCTGATGTTTTTTTTTTTTTTTTAGAAGGGAAGGGAATTCTGAATGAAAAAAAGATTAGAAACGAGAAATATTTTATGATTTGTTTACGATCTGTTTAAGCCATCACACCTGGACAAAGGTGTCACCACGTGTAATGTAATAAAAAATTTCAATCATAAACACATCACGGCCGTACTCGCATTGATTATTTTTTTAACATCACTTCCCAGTCAGCAAAGTTACTCAGGCATGACAGGTGTTAGTGCGGGGCAAATACGTAATTAATACCTGACACACCTTTCTTTACTGAATGGTCACCTTCATTCATCTTTTCTCTGGTGTGTGTGCATGGGTGCGGAGGGAGAGGCGGATCATGTGTAGCGCATCCCCGTTGAAATACACTGTCTACACTATGATTTTGTCCTTTTTAAATCATCAGCATTCTAATTTGGTCAAAGTGAAAGTGTAATCAAATTCTGGCTAGCACTGATTCAGGTGTTGTGGGGGATGATTACAGCGTGTGACAGGTGAGGGGGGCACAGGGGTAAGTGGTCAAGTAATACATGCTGGGTTGCTCTTAATTTTGTTGCCGGAAATTATTGGCACGGTGTTGTAGTCGCTGCTTCTGTTGTTGGTGTTGGTGTTGGTGGTGTTGGTGTTGTTATTGTTATATATTCGTCACGGTGCAATCACAACAACAGTAATTATGTAAGAGAGAGAGGTGTTATTGTTGTCTAATTGTTTGATTGCTACCGTTATTACGATTGCTACTGCTACTACTACTACTACTACTACTACTACTACTACTACTACTACTACTACTACTACTACTACTACTACTACTACTACTACTACTACTACTACTACTACTACTACTCCTACTGCTGCTACTACTACTACTACTGCTGCTGCTACTACTACTACTACTACTACTACTACTACTACTACTACCACCATCACCACTACCACCACCAGTACTACTACTACTGCTGCTGCCACTACTACTACTACTACTACTAATACTACTACTACTACTACTACTACTACTACTACTGATAATACTGGTAATGGCAATAATGATTAGAATTCATTAGTTTTATCATAGATACAATTACCACCACTACCACCAGCACTATCACCACCTGTTATCTATACTGTCAGCACGGAACACTAGTAGAAGGCGCATCATCAGGCTTAGTAGGATGCAGATTAGTACTTGAGGGGGTGACTGCATCAGCTGTATTGCCTCCAGCCTCCGAGGAAACGTGAAACTACAAGTACTTGATTATAATTAACTTGTAAATGGAATGTGTGTGTGTGTGTGTGTGTGTGTGTGTGTGTGTGTGTTCCTCTCTTATTGTCTGCTTGTGTTTCTGTCTCTGTGCATATCTATTTGTGTGTTTGCCTGCCTCTATATCTTCCAATCTATCAGTCTGACCATCTTTTAGCTGGTCACATTAAAGATCGCTTGCCTATTTGTCTATCTATACCTATCTGTCAGTCTATCTATCTATGTATCCATCTATCTATCTACTAGTTTTCCTTTTATTCCACTTCATCCCCCTCCTTCCTCTCTCTCTCTCTCTCTCTCTCTCTCTCTCTCTCTCTCTCTCTCTTGTTGCTCTTAAGAGTGATGTTTACTGAATCGTGAAATTGTCTGTAAAGAATTTCATTGGAATTCTAAACATAACCACATACATATATACATTTATTATCTAGTACTTCCTTTATAAGTGTGAATTTTGGAATTAACACTGGACTGTGAAAAATGAAATATATAATATGTACGTACGTGTTTCTGGTCAGTGTATGAAACAAAATAATGAATAGCATGTGCACTGGTGGTATACAGGCTGTATCGCGAGTTTCTGCACAGACTGAAAGAGGTGAAAGAACGTGTAATTCTAAGTAGAAAATGTTGTATACACATGCATTTTAAGGCTTTGTTTACCCGTCAGAGGAGTTAAAAATGCACTGGACTCGCGGGTGTGCTCTGTGACATGACGGACACACGGTTGCATTGTTGCAGCCTCGGAGGTACCACTTGGTCAAATTACGATTGGTTTAATCTTATTTTTTGCAGTTTGTGTAATATTACAGTATCTTATACCAAGACAAAACGGCATTAGAAAGCATGTAATTTACCGATAAGCATTACATGATGTAGGATAGCTATGCAAATATAGTGAGCGCTGGCATCTGTAGGACCCCACCATCACAAGCGGTTCCCGCCAAGGCGGGAGTTAGTTGCCCTGCGCCTCGCTGGTTACATAGGTGTGTTTCTTGTGCCAAGCTGAATGAAGGCAGACGACGGCAGCCGGTGTCTTTCTAGCCAATCCCTGATACATGGCGCATTGACCTCGAAGCTACGTGCTGTTGATCATGCCGTTGCCACGTCGCCTTGGTGCAACTCCGCGAGGCCGCCGGAGCCCTGCGGCAGGCGGGCTGTCCCCGTCGCTCGTCATTCAAGCTCAGTCAACTCTCCTGACCCAGCAGCAGGCCATCGCATCACTACAGGCCAGCCTGGCATCGCTTTCTGCCACTAGCCAGCGTCCCTCAGGAAAGGCTCCTGCTGGGGCCAAACCGGAGAAATGCGTGCTGGAGATGTCCTCGGCAGCCTTCAGTACGTGGCGGCGCTCATTGGAGGTATGGCTGTCCCTCTCACGCTGGCCGGATCAGGAAGCCGTGCTCCACATTCGCCTGTTGTGTGGAGCTGACCTGCAGCGGGCCCTGGACGTGAAGTTCACTACGAATCAATGGCAAGCCATGTCTAAGAAGGACGCACTGGACGCCATCGGTAAGATCATGTTGCGGGCATCGAATCAGGCAGTGTGCTGGTCTGACTTCTTTAGCATTTATCAGGCCGTGGATGAGTCTATCAGTGCGTTCATTGTGCGGTGTGCCCAGCGCTCCATGGATTGTGAATTTGAGTGCCCGCAATGTGAGTGTGACCTCTCAAAGTATATGCTTCTGCGCAGTGTTAGTTGGTCTGAGTGACTCGGCCCTGAAACAAAGTGTTTCGACAGTGTCATGCTTTTGGTGATGTGGAGAGCCTCAGGATCATCTTTGTTTCGTTCGAGGCGGCCCGTCGTGACTCCATGAGTGGCGGGAAAAATTCGCGCATGTGAATTGGCGGGCACTGATGACACGTCCGATGACATTAGCGATGATGTGATTTCACGCCAGCCCATGATTGCCGTCTCGCGCCACCCTGCCACAGAACCCCACAAGTCGTGCCGTTGCTGTGGGTATAAGCACGCCCCCGGCAAGGCCTCCTGCCCCGCGCAGCATGCCATCTGTGTTGCGTGTGGGAAACATGGGCACTTCAAGAGGAGGTGCAAGAACTCCGGGAAACGTGAGGCTGGTAAGGCTGT
Organism: Scylla paramamosain; assembly: GCF_035594125.1. Classification (NCBI taxonomy): domain Eukaryota; kingdom Metazoa; phylum Arthropoda; class Malacostraca; order Decapoda; family Portunidae; genus Scylla; species Scylla paramamosain. Next base: position 64,687 of record NW_026973680.1, on the reverse strand, counting down.
CAACAGTGTGACCGTCGGCGCCACCGATATCGTCTCGGAGCCACTCCTGCAGGTACAGCTGGCCCCACAGGTGGGTGGTCGAGCGTGCACCACCAAAGCGGTGGCCGACACGGGGGCCCAGGTGTGTGTAGCCCTGATGTCATCGTTCTGTCTCAGGCCTGCGCTGTTGCAGCGTCGGGCTGGCCTCAGAGACCTGGTCAAGATACCACTGGCCAGCCTGGGAGCGGCGCCCTGCTGCATCAGTCTCCCAGGGCGTTCAACACCGCAGGATGCGCACTTTGTGAAGTCTGTGGAGTGAAAATGGCTTAATGTTAAGTATGAAGACATGTAATTTTGATATGTTAAGATGACTGTTCAGTGCCATTGTCATGCCCCTGCAACATCTCCAGGGGAGGGAAGTTGTAGGATAGCTATGCAAATATAGTGAGCGCTGGCATCTGTGAGACCCGCCATCACAAGCGGTTCCCACCAAGACGGGAGTTAGTTGCCCCGCGCCTCGCTGGCTACAAAAATGTGTGTCCTGTACTAAGCTGAATAAAAGCAGACAACGGCAGCCGGTATCTTTCTAGCCAAGCCCCCCTACACACGACAACATTATTGCGGTGATTAAAAATACTCCTGTAAAATGCTACGCGGCATCGAAACGTGGGAGGAGGGGGAACGAGTCCGAGCGACCTTGAAAACAGCTGAGTGATGATGCCACGCAGCATTTTATAGGAGTGCTTTTGATCACCGCAATAACGTTGTCGTGTAATGCTTATCGGTAAATTACATGCTTTTTAACACCAATTGTCTTGTTATAAGATAGTGTAATATTCCACAGTTTGCAAAAAATAAGATTAAACCATTCATAATTTGAGGAAATGGCACCTCCGAGGCTGAGACAGTGCAACCGTCTGTACTTTTTAGTCTCAGCTACACGCAGAGCACATCCGCGAGTCCCGTACATTTTCAACTCTGACGGGTAAACAAGGCCTTAAAATGCATATGTGTATAGAACATTTTCTACTTAGAATTACACGTTCTTTCACCTCTTTCAGTATTTGCAGAAACTCGCGTTACAAATCCTCTCGAACAAATGAAGGGCAAGTAAGCTATTGGCATCATTTCCATCCAGCGAATATTGTGGCTGAAGGAGGCGCGGCTGTTCTTCACGTGCATAAAAGCGTCGCCTTTATTACCTCCTTACGAACATTCTTTCCTATCAGTCTGTAACAATGCCTTTGAAATGTTGATGTTTAGTACCCGGGTAATACAGAGGTGAACTGTAGCTCGCTATAGGAAACTGTAGCCTGTAGTGGTTGTACTGAATGTTACTGTGGTGGTGCACGTACTGGTGGTGGTAGTGGCGGCGTTGGTGGTGGTGGTGGTGGTGGTGGCGGTGGTGGGTCTAATTGTTCTTGTTGGTGTGGCGAGGTGAGTCCTGCAATGTATCAGATTACTCACCACATCTCCCACACCAACACAACACTGTATTCCACACACACACACACACACACACACACACACACACACACACACGATTAATTTTCTCACCGCCGCAAATCCTTCCTGGTCAGTTTGTCCTTTTTTTTTCCCCCCTTCGCGTTTTTTCCTCCCCCCGTCTTTTTCTTTCTTTCTTTTTTTTTTTTTTATCTTGTGAGGTGATAGTTGAAATGTGTGAAAGGTGTGATTATCTCATATTTCATCCACAAACTCGGAAAACTCGTAGTGCTTATCAAAGTTTGGTTATTTTATTCGTTTATTAGTATTAGCGTTGTTGTGGTAGTGATGGTGGTGGTGGTGGTGGTGGTGGTGGTAGTGTTATAATTCTTCTTGTTCTTGTCCTTATTCTTTTGTTATTATTGTTATTATTATTATTATTATTATTGTTGTTGTTGTTGTTGTTACTATCAATAGTTTATATATGACACAACAAATCATTGAATCTATTAGTTTAAAAGTAATAATACTAATAATTGCAGTGTATTATACGTGCCAATATCTCCTTGAACAGATTACACGTAAAATTTGTTTCTAAAGTAAAGAGATCGAGTAGCACTGAGCAAAACCGGGAAATCGCTCTCCTTAAGGGTTTCCAACGCTCCTGTGCAGAGAGAATCAGTGCACGGGAACCAGCTGGCTCTGGCGAAGTACTGACACGATCACCATCATGAAGAACTGGATCCCACACGAGCCTCTGAATCCACTACATTCCGCGAGGCAATAAAGGCGACGCTTTTATGCACGTGAGAACAGCCGCGCCTCCTTCAGCTACAATATTCGCCGGATGGAAATGATGCCGATAGCTTACTGGCGCTTCATTTGTTCGAGAGGATTTGGTAAGACGTGAGCTGCCTTACGAAAAGTCATCATCATCATCATCATCATCATCATCATCATCATCATCATCATCATCATTATCATCATCATTTTCGTTTAACGTGCGCATTTTGCCATGAGGGAAGGGTTGGACGGGCGGTGACTGCTTTCCACAACTGGCGATCTTGTGCCATGTGTTCTTCTATTCCCAGCAAATTCATATCCTCCTTACGAAAAGTCAATTCTTGTTTTTTTTTTTTAATTCTTGTAGTCTTTTAATATATTCTGCTTTTTATTATCTTTTTTTATATGAGTTGTCCTTCATATTCTTCTAAACCGATTGGGTGTTTCATTTATTTATTTGTTTATATGTAATTTATTTATCTTGTTTATTTATGCATATATCTATGTATGTAGTTATCTTTTTATCAGTTTATTCCATTTTTGTTTTTCTATTGCAATAAAAAAAAGACTCAATATATATTTTATTTCCATGAGCAAGCTTCATGACACTTTCGAAACCACTAATCGTGTTGCATGATCTTATATTTCCACCTGACCAGTCCGTTCATCTCTCTCTCTCTCTCTCTCTCTCTCTCTCTCTCTCTCTCTCTCTCTCTCTCTCTCTCTCTCTCTCTCTCTCTCTCTCTCTCTCTCTCTCTCTCTCTCCAATTTCTCTACACTCACATTCCTCCTCCTCCTCCTCCTCCTCCTGCCTCGTGCCTGCCATTCATTGTTTCCCAAACATTACCAGCCTTATGGCGCCCCTTTGCCTTAACACACACTGCCTTTCCCTCTCGCCCCTGTCGCTCACACACACACACACACACACACACACACACACACACACACACACACACACACACACACACACACACACACACACACACACGGCGCCTCCCTCCATCCCTTCGTCTCCTCCTCACAAAAAAAAGTGCTGTTAATACTGTTAATAACCGATGCGTCGAGGGTGCGGACTCAGTGCATCTAAATAGGAAACTTTAAGGAAAATTCCCCACTCCTTCAGCTTACTGAGTGTTTAATTACCTTGTTGATCACGGGTTAAGGGAGGAAGGGGAAGGCTTTAGAAGGGGAAGGGAAAGGGGGAGAGAGGAGATATTCTTACTTTCTCTCCATCTCCTCTCCTTCCCTTCCTTAATCTCCCTTTCCTCTTGAATGTTCTATTGGAACTCGTTGTCTCAAGGAACTCGGGTGAATAGCAGGTAATGGGGAGAGGAAGCGAAAGAGGGGAGTAATAGCATGTACGGGAGATATGGGAGGAATGAAGGGGACTGGAGGCATTAAGGAGATGGAGGAGAGGCGAGGAGGGATGAGGAATGCAAATGAGGAAGGTGAAGGGAAGGTACAAGAAACGGGACACATAATGAAGGGAGAAGGAAAGAGGAGGAGGAATAGAGATGAAAAAGGTGGAGGCAACGTGGAGGGACGGCAGGCGTCGTGGCTGGAAGAGGAGGAGAGGGATGCAGGAAGGGAAGACGAATGGAGGAGAGGTAGAGGAAACATTCTACAGTTTGAAAATGTATGGGAAGAATTCTCTGGAGGGGAGCCAATGCCTTTCACTCACTGTGGCGTTATCTTCCCTTCCTCTCACCCTCCCTCCGTTCCTTTGTGCACTGTCCTAGCTCACTCCCCACAAACAATCCCGTAACGACCAACACGTGCGATGCTATTTTTTCTTCCTTTGTGCTTTTTTTTAGGTAACTTGACTCAATTATAAATGATTTCCTCGTTTTTTTCATGCTTTTTTGTTTCCCAAATAAGACGAAAACCACAGGCATAGTCTCTCTCTCTCTCTCTCTCTCTCTCTCTCTCTCTCTCTCTCTCTCTCTCTCTCTCTCTCTCTCTCTCGCTCCAATTTCTCTACACTCACATTCCTCCTCCTCCTCCTCCTCCTCCTCCTCCTCCTCCTCCTCCTCCTCAGCCCGTGAGGTGCATTACCAGTACATGAGGATATTCCGTCACTTGTTTACGGGCAGCAGCAGGTTGTGCCCTCAGAGATTAGCGCCGCGAACCACTGGCCCACGTCACCTCCCTGGCTGCTCGTATGTCACCGGGTGGGGGGTGGGGGGTTGTGGTAGATGGGGCGGCGGTGGTGGTGGTGGATGGGGCTGTGGTGCGGGAAAGGAGAGGAAGAAGTGAGGAGTTTGTGGAGGAGGAGGAAGGGGAGAGGTGCAGCAGGGAAGGAATGGGAGGAAAGGAGGGAGGAGAAATAGTAATAGTAGTAATAGTTATAATAATAATAATAAAAGTGTGTTAATAATAATAACAATAATAACAATAATAATAATAATAGAAGAACAATAATTATTTTTATTTTATTATTATTATTATTATTATTATTATTATTATTATTATTATTATTATTATTATTATTATTATTATTATCACTATTATTATTATTACTATTATTGTTTATTGTTATCGTTATTATTATTATTATTATTATTATTATTATTATTATTATTATTATTATTATTATTATTGTTGTTGTTGTTGTTACTGTTATTGTTGTTGTTGTTGTTGTTGTTGACATTATTACTATAATTATAATTATTTTCATCATTATCATAACAAGAGGAGGAGGAGGAGGAGGAAAAAATGGGGTAAGGAAGAAAATGAAAGGAGGAAGAGAGGAGAAAGAGGAGGAAGAGAAAGAGAAAGGAAATAAGAGGAAAATAGCAAAGTACTTTACCTTAGTTAAAAAAAAAAACGATGAATGGAAAGAGAGAGAGAGAGAGAGAGAGAGAGAGAGAGAGAGAGAGAGAGAGAGAGAGAGAGAGAGAGAGAAAATGTCAGAAGCAAAATGCCACGAGAGTAGTGGAACAAAGTGTTTGGTCGGGTGTGTCTTGCGGCGCTGTAGATCAAAGATGACCAGCTCAGTAGCCCAAGCCATGAACTGTGTCCCCGCCCGATACCTCCTTCCCACGCCCTTCCCCTCCCACCTTTATTCCCTTTTCCTCCTCTTCCCCGCGCCCTTCTCTTCGTCTTCGCATGCGTCTTCTCCTCTCATTTTTATTCTCCTTTCTCCTCTTCCCTGCATCCTTCTCCTCTCATCTTTTCTGTGCATGTTTTCTCCGCAGCCTTCTCCTCCCATCTCTACTCTCTCTCCGTCCTCCCTCCTCTGCTCTCTTTTCCTTCTCTTCCCGTATCCATCTCTTCCCACCTCTACCCCGTTTCCTCCTCTTCCTTGCATTCTTCTTCTTTCATCTTTACCTCTTCTCCACACCCTTCTCCTCCTCCTCCTCCTCCTCCTCCTCTCATTTTTTTCCCGTTTGTCCGTCTTTCCTCCTTCGTTCCTTCTCGTCTTACTTTTTCTCTTTCTTCCTCTTGCATCTTTTTTATCATATTATTCCACTTTCTTGATTGTTGTCGCATGTACTACTCTTCCTTTTTGTGTTACGCTTTTTTTCCTCGTTTAATTTGTTACTTTTCTCCTTTAATTCTTTTCCTTCGCTTCTGGCCTTCTTTTTTCTCCTCTTCTCATCTTTATTCTCTTTTCTTTCTCTTCTCTGCTTCGTTCCATCTTGTCTCACTTTTATTACCTTTCTTCTTCTTCTAAACTTTCTTCTTATTTTTCTTTTAATATTTTTTTTCGCATTTCTTTCTCTTTTTCTTATTCCATCCTTCCATTTATTTTTAATAGTTTGTTGCTTCACACTTTTATTGTTTTTTTTTTCTTGTACTTGCAGCCTACAGTTCTTTGTCTTCTCGATAAATCTTCCTTTTTCTGCTTTTCGCTTCCTTTCTTCTTAACGCCATTTCACAATTTCTCTTGATCCTTTCTCACTTTTCTCTGTTTTCTCCTTCTCTTTACTCCTCATTTCTTCCTCTCTTATCCTTACTTCGTGCTCTTCCCAGTTCTTCTCTTTTTTTATCTTTTTATCCTTTTATTGTTTTATCTTTCTTTACTCGTTTATTATTTTTCTTTGTTTTATTCCTATTCGTCCGTCTTCTCTCATTCGTTCACTTTTTCCCTATTTAATTAGGTATTTTCTCTCCTTTTTTCTTTTTTCTTTTTCTAGTCTTCTATCCCTCTTTCATTTCCTTTCTGAAGTTCTCCCGCATCTTATCTGTATTATTTTTTTTTTGTTTTCCTTCTCGATGTCCTTATGTTTATTTATCATTTATTCTCTCGTTTTTTTTATTCCTTTCCTTCTGGTATTTGTCTCTTTTTCCTCTTATTTCTCCTTTCACGTCTCTTTTTTCCTTCTTCCTATTATTATTTTTTACCGGTGTCATCTTTGCTTTCTGTCCCTTCCACCTCTTTTGTCCTCCATGGCTTCCCTTGTATTTATCATGTTCACTCGTTCTTTCTTCCTGTCATTCTCACAATTCACATTCTTATTCATTCTTCTCCTATCCCGTTTGGCCTCCTTTTATCCAATTCTTACTCATTCATTTTAAATCTCCATCATCCATTTTCGTCAGTCTTCATACACTCACTCTTATTTCCTTCACTTCGTCACATATCCACTCTTCTCCCTTCCCTTCTAGTCTTCTTTTATCGCAGTCTTACCCATTCCCTTTAAATCTCCATCATCCTGCTTTCTACCCTTTCGTCTCTCTTGCCCTCTGCTCTAATTCTCATGCGATCTCCTTTCTCCCTCTCCTCTGTCCCTCTCCTCTCTCATGGTGTGGCGAAGCGAGGCTACTAAATAACTGCGTGGGAGTAAGTCTGGCGGGGCAGCGTGCGGGATGACATTGGGTGAAGGTCTGACAGTCATCCCAGTGTTTATCAGTAAGGGATGCAGATAACAGGAAGGAATTTATTTTAGTGTTACGGATGCGGAGTTGGAATGGACTTGGTGTTGCGGTGTTTCTTGCTGACTGGAATGTTGAATGTGCGGCCATTTTGTGGTGTTTTG